>NC_035435.2:132680903-132980903 GCF_002127325.2 Helianthus annuus | reverse complement strand
TAGGTTAGGAGAGGTTTCTAACATCCCCCTTAGTGGAGGATGTTCCGCCGTAGTGTTGAACAAGGTTCCGGAAAAATTGACGGATCCGGGCCTTTTTACCATCCCGTGCTTGTTTGGGAGTGATACCGAGTGTAGGGCCCTAGCCGACCTAGGAGCGAGTATAAACCTAATGCCATATTCTTTGTATGAGAGGTTAGGTCTAGGAGAGTTGTCACCTACACGCATGTCTTTGTCGCTAGCCGATAGGTCCGTTAAGTATCCACGAGGCATTATTGAAAACCTTCTAGTCAAAGTGGATAAGTTCGTCTTCCCCGTAGACTTTGTCGTTCTTGATATGGAAGCCGACGAAAAGGTTCCCATCATTCTAGGACGCCCATTCTTGTGTACCGCCAAGGCCATCATCGATGTCTTCGACGGGAAAATCACACTTCAAGTCGGCGAGGAGAGGGTGACTTTCGAGATAGCACGCTCCATGGAACACCCTAGTGGTTCCGACGATCTTAGTAGTCCTTGTCATTCGGTCTATTTCATAGAGTCTTTCTTATCTTGTGTTGACCATTGCTTTGACTACATTAGTGGAGCCGACCTAGTCGAGAGTAGGATAGAGGAGGTAGTTGAGAAGGTAGAGGAGATTGTTAGTGAGAGTAAAGAGGTAGACGAGGACGAGTGGGTCCCCGAAGTGCTAGAATTGAGTGAAATTAAGAGTGAGAGTGAAAGTACTCCTATAGAGAAACCCGCCCCTTTAGAACTCAAGGTCCTCCCATCCCACTATGCTTTCTTAGGTGAGGGTTCCGAGAATCCCGTCATTATTTCGTCTAAGTTAGAGGAGGGAGAGAAGGGTAGGTTATTAGAGGTGTTGAGAGTGAATAGGGAAGCCATTGCATGGCGTCTTTCGGATATCAAGGGCATAAGCCCCGCCTATTGCACCCACCGAATACTCATGGAAGATGACTATAAGCCGGTGGTGCAACCTCAAAGGCGCCTTAATCCGAACATGCAAGAGGTTGTTAAGAAAGAGGTTCTTAAGTTGTTAGACGCCGGGGTAATTTACCCCATTTCCGATTCACCATGGGTTAGCCCGACCCAAGTCGTCCCAAAAAAGGGTGGGATGACGGTGATCATGAATGAAAAGAACGAGTTAATCCCTTCCCGTACCGTTACCGGTTGGCGTGTATGCATAGATTATCGAAAGTTAAACGACGCCACCCGGAAAGACCACTTCCCCTTACCATTCATTGACCAAATGTTGGAGCGTCTAGCGGGTCAACAATTCTATTGTTTTCTCGATGGATTTTCGGGTTATTTTCAGATCCCCATCGCCCCGGAGGATCAAGATAAAACGACATTCACATGCCCTTACGGCACTTATGCGTATCGCCGCATGCCTTTCGGGTTATGCAACGCTCCGACAACTTTCCAAAGGTGCATGGTAGCCATATTCCAAGACATGCATGAGACTTCCATGGAGGTTTTCATGGATGACTTCTCGGTTTATGGCACCACTTTCGACCAATGTCTTTCTAATCTTGATAGGATGCTTAAGAGGTGCATAGAGACAAATCTTATGTTGAATTGGGAGAAGTGTCACTTTATGGTGACGGAGGGGATAGTGTTAGGACACAAGGTGTCGAGAGAAGGCATAGAGGTGGATAGGGCCAAGATAGATACCATAAGTAGATTGCCTCCACCTACTAGTGTTAAGTCCATTAGGAGCTTTTTGGGTCATGCGGGCTTTTATAGGCGTTTTATAAAGGATTTTTCCAAAATCACACGCCCGATGACTAGGCTTTTAGAGAAGGATGTACCTTTTGTCTTCGACGAGGAGTGCATCAAGGCGTTCGACTTCTTGAAAGAAAAACTTGTTAGTGCCCCGATACTTGTTTCGCCTAATTGGAGCTTACCTTTCGAGCTCATGTGTGACGCAAGCGATTATGCCGTAGGTGCGGTCCTAGGTCAAAGAGTCGATAAACACTTTCATCCGATCTACTACGCAAGCAAAACTCTAAACGATGCTCAAGAGAACTATACCACGACGGAAAAGGAACTCTTAGCCGTAGTGTTTGCGTTTGACAAGTTTCGCTCATATCTCGTGCTTTCTAAAACCACCGTGTTCACCGACCATTCCGCTTTGCGATTTCTGTTTCAAAAGAAAGACGCAAAGCCGCGTCTTATTAGATGGATTCTTTTGCTCTCCGAGTTCGATATAGAAATTAAGGATAAAAAGGGAGCAGAAAACGTGGCCGCCGACCACTTGTCACGATTAGAGGATCCAAAGAGAGAGGAGGTTCGTGAGGATTCCATAGGAGATACCTTTCCCCACGAAACCATAGATTTTGTTAGTGCCGAGGTAGAGGGTTTGCCATGGTTTTCGGATTTGGCAAACTATTTGGCAACCGGAGATCTTGTGAGGGGTATGTCTTACCAACAAAAGAAAAAGCTTCTTAGGGAGGCTAGGAAGTACATTTGGGACGACCCTTACCTCTTTAGGATAGGTGGAGATAGAGTGCTTAGGAGATGCGTTTCAAAGGAGGATGGTTTAGACATCCTTAGACATGTGCACGAGGGTTTAACGGGGGGCCATCACGGAGCGAATGTGACGGCACAAAAGGTTTTTGATAGTGGGTTTTATTGGCCAACGGTAGTTAAGGATGCCGTAGAGTTTGTTAGGACTTGTGACCGTTGCCAACGTACCGGCAACATCTCATCCAAGGATGAAATGCCTCAAAATCCCATCCAAGTCTTGGAAATCTTTGACGTATGGGGCATTGACTTCATGGGACCTTTCCCATCCTCTAGTGGGAATAGGTACATCCTCGTGGCCATTGACTACGTTTCGAAGTGGGTCGAAGCTCAACCTTTGCCCACCAATGATGCCCGAGTGGTGGTGAGATTCCTTAAGAAGTTGTTTACGCGTTTCGGAGTCCCTAAAGCTATTATAAGTGACCGTGGCACGCATTTTTTCAATTCCGCCATGGAAAAGGCACTTGCACGCTACGGTGTCACTCATCGTCTTTCTACCGCGTACCACCCGCAAACTAGTGGCCAAGTAGAGAATGCTAACCGAGGGGTGAAGAGAATCCTAGAGAAAACGGTAGGAAAAAGTAGAAAGGATTGGTCGGAAAAGCTCGACGACGCTTTGTGGGCATTCCGTACCGCCTATAAGACACCGTTAGGCACAACACCCTTTATGATCATGTATGGCAAAGCTTGCCATCTTCCGGTAGAATTAGAGCATAGGGCATTGTGGGCATTAAAAACCGTAAACCTTGACCTTACCGAAGCCGCAAGGAGGAGATTCTTCCAGATTCATGAGTTGGAAGCATTGAGGGATGCCGCTTATGAAAGATCATGGAGTATCAAGGAGAAAACTAAGGCATTGCATGATAGGCGGTTGAGAGGTTTGAAAGATTTTAAGGTAGGTGATAAAGTACTTTTGTTCAACTCACGGTTGAAATTGATAGCAGGAAAATTGAAATCGAGGTGGAGTGGCCCGTATGTGGTGAAAGAAGTGTTTCCATACGGCACGGTTGAGCTATACGATGAGGTCGACAAAGGTGTGTGGAAGGTGAACGGCCATAGACTGAAACATTACTTGGGAGGTCCTATTGATACTACTGAAGAGGAAGAAATTCCTCTAGAGGACCCACCTACCTTTGCCGAACAGTGAGCGCGAAAAGCTTCGCGTGTAGAGTATGTACCGTTTGTAAATTTTTTAATTTTTCGTGTTTTTCATAGTTTTTCGTAGTTTTTCGGTTTGTGTTTTGTGTCGTTGAGAATTTTGCAGGTTTCATCATCGCTACGGAACGGGGAAAGCACGAGAAAAGAGGTCCCAGCTAAGTGTTTTAAACACTTAGAAAAAATTTTGAGGTTTTTGGTTGGGTTGGGAAAGAGTTTGAAATTTTTCTAAGGCATGAACAAGGATTTTTCACGAAACATTCTGCCAAAAACAGACCCTCGCGCGACGCCTAGCTCCTTCGCGTCACGCGAGGGGTTGAGGGTTCAAAACAATTAATTTCAGCACCGCCGCGCTACGCGAGGCCTGGGTGACCCCCTGTCGCGTCACGCGACCCCCCTGGCCCTTTTAAAATCACTTTAAAGTTGAACCTGTTCGCTGAAACCCATCCTTTCCCTAAAACGCGAATTTCACCATTTTCACCATATCTCACTCGTTTTTTCACCAAATCGCTCCATTTTTCTTCCAAAATCACCACAATCACGTTCCCCACAATCTTAGCCATCTTTTTCACCCGATTTCTCACCCCATTTTCGCGATTTTGGGCAAGTTCGTGTGCAAAAAAGTTCAAGACCTCATTTTTCTTGTTCAAACCGATTCCAAGGTATGTTTCTTGTAATTTCTCACTAGTAGGTAGCTTTATTGCCTTGTTTTAGTGTCGGGTCAGTCTTGTCTTGGTGTTAGGGTTTGTGTAGGGTCTTAAAGTTAGAATTTTTGCTCCTCTTTGTCATGTTAGTGGTATGTGGGTGGTAAGGTTTGGATGTTACTTACAAATCGGGTCTGCGGATGGTTCGGGTTGGTTTGCTTGAGGTTGTTTGGCACATATGGGGTATGTTTGGACCACTACGCATCATGTTTAAGCTTTGCGGGTTTGTTTGGGTGTAACTATGGATTTTTGCTAAAAAAATAAGTTTTTGAATTGATTTTTGCAAAGGAATTTAGTTTCCTTAACAGATTTTGTTGCTTCAAATGTTATGTTAAGGTTTAAAATGTCCAACTCTCACGTGTTTTCGCCTCAAGTGTGGGGATATTTTGGCACTTATGCTTAATTGAGGACAATTAAAGTGCCGGGAGGAGATAGTGTACATTGAGTCGTAGTTCGTTCGAGTCGTGAGTCTAGAAGTGTTTTTAGGATAGTAGTTTGAGTCTAGTGTCGGGTTTACTTATATGCATGTACAAGTTCACAACTTTTTGCCCGTACTCAATCTCCATTCGGGCGGAAGGATGTGTAATTTACGCCTTTGTAAACGGTAACCCATTTTTTCAAAATTAGCCGCGAACGAAATGCTATACGGCTAGTTCTTTATTGTTTTTCTTTTTCTTTAAAAAAAAATACCAAAAATAGCTCGTGGTACTAATAATCTGCATTGTTTTCTTGTCAAATATGTCTTGTTTTGCAGATCATGTCAGGTGCAGGGTCCTCGTCCAACCCAAGGAAGAGAAGAATCAAGTATCGTGGGAACGATAGGAGAGTGTACGCCAAGATTGACAAGTTGAGTGATCATCCGATGTTAGACTTTGATGAAGATACTGAAGAAAGGGTTAAGATGAAAAAGTATGTGGTAACCCAAACTTTGGAACATCGGATCATAGATTGGGAATGGTTGGAGAGTATGGGGGCGAGTGAGCGGGTCAATGAGTTGCTAGGGCCACGGTTGCGGATGGCTATGGATGCGTGTGATACCACGCAATATACCGAGCTTACTATAGAGTTCCATTGTACCTTCCGTCACAAGGAGGGTGCATTTTCTGAAGCTAATGCGGTATCATTTTCATTGGGGAGGAATTTGTACGAGATGACTATACCCCAATTTGGGGTGGCACTGGGTTTGTATTCGTCGGAAGAGGTAGCGACGGAAGAGTTCGTGAATGGGCTTCGGGGTGTGTTTAACTATAATAGGCCGAAGAGTTTGGGCCCGACAGAGTTGGGTGAATTTTGGGATTCGATCTCGACACAGTCGTTCTCGCACACGAACCTTATCTCATCGGTTCGTGACCCGATTTACAGGTATATTTTAAAGATGTTAGCGACGACTGTGGTGGCGAGAAAGTCGGGGGAAAACAAGGCAAATTGGCTAGATATTTTTGCCTTGATGTGTATGGTGGAGAAGCGGAACTGGAATTTGGCTAGCTTCTTCGCGTGGTCATTCAATAGGCCTCGTCGGGGAGGTAAGAGGGCTGCTTTGGATATGGGCCCTTACATCACTAGGTTGGCAAGGAACATTCGGGCCCTCACAAAGTACAAACTTACTGAGATGAATGTGGGTATGCCTATAGTTCGTTGGGGTGTTTTGGACCTTCAGTTGGCGGGTATTCTTACCCAATCTGATCCACCAGAGTGGAACCATGAGGTTGGAGCTCCCCCACAGAGACAGCCGGTACCTCGAGAGAGGCGTGCGGTCCCTCCACCACGGCCGGTTAGACCGCCGAGACCCAACCCGTTCACTCCCGAGGCTGCTTTTGACTACACACAGGAGAGGTTGGATCAGATGGACAGTAGGATGCGGGTGGACCAGCAGTGGGTGATGCAGAGCCACCACAGGCAGGATGATATGCTCCGATATATGATGTCAGGTATGACACTTAATGCACCGGTACCACAGCCTTTTGCCGGACTATTACCTCCACCAGTTTATGGAGGCGACCAGCAGGCCCCGTATGTGTATGGTCAGTACCCGGGGTATGACCAGTGGGGAGGTCAAAGTGGGTATGCCTACAGTGGTCAGTTCGGTTGGCAGCAGGCCGGCGGTTCAGGTACTCAGCAGATGGAGGAGGATTCTGGGGATGATGAGGAGTGATGGAGAAGATGGACTGAAGCAGCATATATCCTTTGATATCTTTATTTTTGTTTATGCTGTTTTGGTAGATTCGATATGGTTGTACTAGCAGACATATTTTTATTTTCTGTTTGAACTTGGGATGTTGGTACGTTGAACGTTTGTAGTAGTTGGTTTGGTATGTTATGTTGGTTTTAGGTTGATGATTTGGAGCCGCTTTCCGTTCGTGTGTGAGGGAGTTTGGTACTGTTTGCTGAGCACGTTCGGTATTGGAGGGCTATGTGGAAACGACTGGCACTTTGACAGTCTCACATATTGAGTTAAGTCGTTTTCCTTCTTTTTGTTGTTGTTGTATTTTTATTTCGTCGTCGAGTCTAGTTCGTTAGTTCGTTATTTAGTTTTTATTTTTTTAGGTAGTTGTTGAGTCGTATTTTCGTTCTTGCATTAGGGACAATGCAATCTCTAAGTGTGGGGATGGGATACATGTAAATATTGAGTCTTAATTATGAAAAAAAAAATTAAAAAATTGAAAAAGAAAAAAAAATTGAAAAATCAGAAAATGTCTTTCGAATAAAAAAGAAGTTTGCAATTAAAACGGAAAATGATAGAAAAAACGAATTTTTGCTCGGGTTCAAATAATAATAATATGAGATTATAATAAACTGAGTTTGCGTCTAGTTTGGAATATGTGGATAGGCCCGGGTTTGGTTTTAAGTCCCTTTGAGTTAATATACCTTAATTATCGGTCTGCTAGTGGGTTCTCGCCTAGGAAATATGGGAAACTAAAACTGGCAAAAATAGTATAAGGGATGCCGTTATAAGCTAAGATAGTTAGAGTTTTTTATCATATCTCGCTGAAAAAAAAAATAGAATAAAAGTGAGCTAGAAACTAAATGAAAGTAACACAGGCCTATGTAATCCGAGTTGGGGATAGCGACTCTACAGCCGGAATGCCTCTAGGATGTGTGAAATCGACTTGCCGAATAAAAGTACCGAAACCTATGTAATCTGTGATTGGGGATAGCGACTCTACAGTCGGAATACCGCTGGGTTAGGGAAAGCATCGTCTAGTCTCACGAATATAAACTTGAAAAAAAAAGCAAGCTGAAAAAGAAAAAAAAATGAAAAAAAATATAGATTTGATTTCAAACTCTCTTTATCTTGGTATAAAACGGTTAGGAATTGGTCAAATGATCGTTCTTTTAGTCCTATAAGCTTGAGTTGGGAGTAGGTGGACTGTTGATTCTAGTGTGAGACCCTAGGTGGATTGACCGCACTTAAATTAAATTCACATGATAAGGGTTTGGGATTGGATTCGGGTTTAGAGTGGATAAAGTATATTCGCAATCGCAGCTAACGCAAGCTTTGGTTTTAATTAATTGTACCTATACTTTTGACCCGAGAAATTGTTTGTTTCTGATTCCGTTGCATAATTCTTTTTCGAGGACGAAAAAAGAGTAAGTGTGGGGATGTTTGATGTACTGAAAAGTACATATGTTTATAGTGTATATTTTGGTCAGTTTTCAGTCGTTTTGAGTCTGTTTTAGGTTAGAACTATGATACTGCTGACGTTAAGCTTTGATTTTAGGTCCCGTAGCTTAAAGTGTTGAAAAAACGAGTAAAAACGAGCAGTTCGGAAGAAAAACGGGATTCGTACGCGCGTCGGAGAAGCTGGAATTCAAAAATAATAAAAAAATCAAGAAATTGAGTTTGGAGGCGCCGCGTGACGCCTAGCCACCCTCGCGCCACGCGAGGGTCCTTATTTGACTGATTTTGACTTCTGGGTTTAGGGTTTGACTGGATATTACCAAGAAACTTAATTGAAAACCCTAGTTACGAACCAAGAAACCCTAGGACGAATTTCAGAGGAGATTTTGAGCTTTTCGGAGTATTTTGGCTAACGGGAATCATCTGGTTGAAGCTTGGATCGTGAGAGTGAAGTTCTTTCGGGTTTTATCTCCCGGTGTTCCTTATTTTCGCGTTTTCGATACTTTACGATGAATTCTTGTTTTGAACTTGTTTTGTTTGATTTGAACAACATGTTTCTTGGCTAAACTTAGATACTACCTAGATTTGATGAAGGTTTAATTTATGTTTGGATCTTTTAACGGTTTTATTGAATTGATTATGGATTTACTTTGAAAGTAAAGTATTCTAGATTTTCTGATTTGGTGCGTGTGCGTATTTACTTTTGATTGTGGATTATTTGCTGTTTCACATAGATCTTAGTGACGCTCTTTATCACATAATAGATCTGTGTTGATTATTTGCATCCTTGCGGGTTCGGGTGATCTTTGGGTAAATCGGCCGATAGCCTTAGAAACAGTAATTAAAATACAATTAGAAGTAAATATTCTGCTTAACTTGTCGCTGAGAGGCTCGGGTTAGTTATTAGGTCGCGGTGCAGTATATAGCTAATTTAGATTTTGAGAGAAGTCGACATTAGTTCCCTAATTGCAGTTGTGTCTAGTAAACCAAGTCAGAACCTAGAATTGCCTTAGATTATCGCGCTGAGAGGTAGATAGTCGTATTAGGGCACTTTTAGAGTCGTTAGAGGACTGAGAGGAAATCTAACAGTCGGTAATCATAACAGCCTTGTAGGGTTTCCTAGGTTTCTTCCTGAGAAGGGTCGGAAAGTCTTAGCATTGAAATACCTTAAGGTTTAGTATTTTACGATCCCGGCTCCATACAACAATAAAACCGTTAGAAGTCCATTCGTAGTTAAACTGGATTCAAGTCTAGGTAGCCCTTAATCTCATCTGAAACAAAACCTTAGCTTTCGTTCGTATTTTAATTTAATTTCAATTTAATCACAATTTTAGGATTTTAGTAAACCCCCCCCAAACACATCATCTGTTTAGTCGTGTCAGTGTTTAGTCTAAGTTTAGTCGTTAACGTAATTCATTAGAGTCCTTGTGGGTTCGACATCCGGACTTACTTTTCTGTGCTAGAGTCGACCGGTACACTTGCTTGTGAGTAGTTTAGTCAAGTTAAAGAGTCTAGTTTTTTATTACTTGAGTCTTAATTTAGGGTAATTTTAGTTTAATTAGTTGAACTACTTTTTCCACATCAATCAAAAAGATCATCGATCCTGGGTAATGGGTATCGATTCTTAATTGTAACTTTGTTCAGCTCTCTATAATCAATACACATTCGCATTGATCCATCTTTCTTTTTCACAAACAATACGGGTGCTCCCCAAGGGGATGAACTAGGTTGTATAAATCCTTTGCTTAGTAATTCGTCTAATTGCTTTTTCAATTCTAGCATTTCGGTGGGTGTTAATCGATAAGGTGCCTTGGCTATTGGTGTAGTACCCGGAATTAAATGAATTCTAAACTCTACTTCTCTATCGGGTGGTAACCCAGGTAATTCTTCTGGAAAAACATCTGGGTACTCTGAGACTACAGGGATGTCCTGAAGTTCCTTACTTTTAGCGTTAATGATCACGGAAATTATACATACCATTTCTTGTTTTCTCGAATAACTAGCCAATTTCATTACTGAGATGAATTTTAGTGGCTTTCGAGGTCTATCTCCTGTAATCAAAATCACCTCTCCTGTGGGGGTACAAATTTCTACAGAATTCTTATCACAGAGGATTCGAGCATGGTTGGCTACTAACCAATCCATTCCTAATACCACATCGAATCCGGCTAATTTCATAGGTAACAAATTTGCAGAAAACTTATGGCCTAATAGTTCTATTTTTCCTTCTTGCAAAACTTTATCTATGTTAACAGAATTCCCTTCTGTGGTTTCGGCTGTAAAGATTTGCCTAAGGGCGGTTAATGGTAAATTAAGAGCTTGGCAGAATGAAGTATTAATAAAACTTTGGTTTGCACCAAAGTCAAATAATACTTTTGCAAATACGTCGTGAACTAAGAACGTACCAGCTATCACATCTGGGATGAGTTCGGCTTCTTGAGTGGTCAGCTGGAATGCTCGTGCATTCTTCTTAGTAGTTCCGTTGGCTGGTTTGGCTTTGTTGTCTGTTAGTTTAACTAACTTAGGACATTCTGTCTTGTAATGCCCTGTTTCTCCACAGTGGAAGCAGACTATGGTTTTCTTTTTACAGTTTTCTTCACTATGTCCACAAATTTGCAAAAATTACAAGTTGCATTGCATCTTCCAAAATGTTTCCTTTTGCAATTTCTGCAGAATGGCGGTGTTGAAGATTGCCCTATTCCTCTTCTTTTGAAATTGGTGTTATTACCCGTACGAACTCCTTGGGTAATTTTCTGAACCAAGTCCTTCTTCCTATTTTCATCTCTAGTGCGAATTAGTTCATCAGTTAGGGTATTAGCTAATTCCACAGCATCGTCAATAGTACGAGGTCTCGCAGCTTTAACGATGTTACGGATCTCATTAATTAATCCCCAAATGTAACAGGAAATGAGTACCGGTTCTGGTGAGGCCAGTGTTGGTACCACTCTAGCGTATTCAAAGAATGTCGAAGTATAACTGCGACAATCTACACCCGTCATCCGATGATTTAGGAATTTGTTGGCCATTTGTTCCTTTTCGTATTCGGGACATAATTTTCTTTCTACAAGACTCTTAAATTCTTCCCAGTTCATTGCATAGGCCACCCTTCTTCCTTTTGCTTGCAATACAGTGTTCCACCATTCTAACGCCCCTTCTTTGAACAAATTCGACGCATACATAACTTGATCTTCTTCGGCACATTTACTTATTGCAATTACTGCTTCGGTTTTCTCTAACCAACGCAGTACTACAGTTGCTCCTTCGTTACCTGCAAATTCAGCAGGTTTGCAAGCAAGAAATTCCTTGTAAGTGCAACCAGGAGTTGCAGCTTTCATTTTCTTAGGAGGTGGAGCCTGTCGTGGATTATTATTGTCATGATTGCCGCCTCCATTTACATTATGACTAAAATTATCTTCCTGAGTACGTTTACTAGGAATGATTTGTTGCGATTCAACAGGTTTCTGAGCAGCAGCCATGATTGCAGGAATAGCCTTAGCTATCCCTTGAGTGATGATATTTTCAATATCTTGTCTAGTCATGTATTGGTTTTCCTGATTTTGCTCAGATTGATTCTCTTCATTAACTGGTTCATTATTAGCGTTTTCCATCTGATAATTAGTATAAGTGTAAATTATTAGTGTCAAATAATTGCTAGTTAGATATAACAAAGCAATTACACATAAACACTTAAAACCTTACAACATATATCTATAACCAAAATTGTCGATGTCTCGACTTCTATTTTGTTTTATAGGCATCCATACACACTGTTTATCTCACAGTGTTTTATTTCCCATTTTACAGAGTTAGATTTAACTATTACTATTACTATTATGATACAGACACACTTCCCATCCTACTATCCTTTAGTCAACTGGCAGGTTTAGTAGCGACGCTCCCTTTCGTCGTACTTCCAGGAGATTTGTTCCCCCATTTCCCGGATCCTATTCCCTGTACCTATCAGCTCTTCCCCGAACTGACGAAGTTCGGCAAAGTTTTCGTTGCTCATTGGAGGATTGGGGATAGGTTCTGGATCAAACTGTGGGAGGAAGGTATAAGGACTATTGATCATGTTTTGGAATTGCCAGTCATTTGTCCACCATTCTTCCATTTGGCCTGGATGAGTGGGTCTGGAATAGCTGGTTCTAGGTTTATTGGAAATTGGGCTGTCGCAGGGTAAGAGTAAAGATTATTGTTGATAGGTTCTATGACATCACAATTTGCCAGTAGACGGTCTATTTCGTCTTGAAATGTGATCTCTTCAGATTGCCTAGAGCTCTCTCCGATCTCTATTCCCTTTTGCTTAATATCTTCCCTTAGTTCTATTTCTGCTTGTTTGGAACTCTCTCCGGTTTCTATTTCTTTTCCTTTTCTCACAGGATTTTCTATTTTAGGAAGTCTCCTAGTGGCTGGCTTCCTCCTGCGCACTTTCCTCCATCCTACATATCTTTTTCTCTTTTTAGGTTTTTCTTTTTCCAGCGGTGGAGCTTGGAATTCCAGAGGTTCCTCTATGTCAGCAGTATAACCAGTAAATTCGTGGGAGACTTCAATTGGTACTGGGTAGAGGTTGAGATTCTGAAATGCTTCCGATATCTCATTCATGCTGTGCAGCATATATGCAAAATGCACAAAAATGCTAAGTTAAAACTTTGGAACAAAGTTTAACAAATATACATTGAAGTTTTATTGCACACCAATTTGTACAAAGGATAATCAGGAAAGAGAACACACTAGGATTTGATTTATTTATTTACGGAGTAGTAATTTTCTACTAGATCAGGCTTATTGATAGTTTAGAGGTTTGCATTTTCTGCTACGGTAGCTAGCATATACAGATTTGCCCATTTTTCATCTAATTGGTCTTCCCAAGGTGGATTATTGCCTAATTCCTGAATTTCTGGATTAAACCTCACTTTCTTGACTTGGGGTTTCTGGTTTTTCCTAATGATTGAATTTCTTTTCTCTGGGGTGAGAGGATTCTCATATTGTGCTTTTCGAACAAAAATCCCTTCTTTCGGATCTACTGGGTGTTTGGATGAAGAGGTTCCTTTTTCTGTGGGTGCAGTATCTAACTTGCGGTAGATAGCAGAAAGCTTTTGTTTACCCATACTGTAACTCAACAATTAATCAATTAATAAAACATATACTCACAGAATGACAATTAGAATTAATTAATAGGCTAAAATCAATAGTAAGCTTAAATCAGTGGCTCTGATACCACCTGTAACAGCCCAGCGTAACCGCACCATGATATTGTCCGCTTTGGCAGCCAGCATGCTCTCAGCGTCCGCCCCTCACGGCTTTAAAACGCGTCATGATGGTGAAGGTATCAAGCCCCTTATAAGGAAGCCTCCGTTCCCCTTCACAACCGATGTGGGATATCACAATCCACCCCCCTTAAGGGATCCAGCGTCCTCGCAGGACCTGGCACCACCGGTCCGGCCCTGGCTCTGATACCACCTTTTCCTGTCACGGCCCTTGGCCCTAGTTTAACCCGGTCCAGAGCCGCGAGGCAGGAAATCCCGTGGTATCTGTTCAAATGACAGCGGAAGCTTTCTTAAACAGGATCTTTTTAATATTAAAACTGCTCGTTTTATATAATATAGGGATAAATCCCATAATTTACAATGAGGTGATTTCACAGGGAAATCTTTGTTTCTCAAAACATGTTTCTTTATTTATTTACATTGAGCCACTTCTCTAGGCTGGTAGTGCTCCAGGGCACTTTTCTTAGCTCACAACAGATCACCTGAAACATGTTTGAAAAATATTTTGTCAGCGGGGAAATACTGAGTGACTCATTCATTTTACTGAAAACATTACGTTTGTTATAATTTACAGTATTAAGAGCGATTACAATGTTTCTGATATCAAACCAACTACCCACGGTACTTTACCACTCGACCCATTGGCCCACCTGTCCAATGGTGTCTGTGATTATGGTCATATCACCCAATGGCTGCCCCAATGGTGAAGATTATCAAGTAATGTATACAAAACCCCCCACATACCGGCTGTAATATGGTGATTACAAAGACTTAATCCCTGTAATTAAAACTTTAAAAATAACTTGGAGTTTTGTAAAATAGTTGATAAAAAGAGAATGACTCACATTGCAGATTTAACGAGCAAAGTATAAGCCTACTGATTAGCCTCGATTAACCTAATTTAACATAATGCACACAAACGGGTTAGTAACTAATACAGCAGTTACGACAATTCACGAGATTAAACCCTCACAACGATAAATACGGTGCAATACTGAATAATTCAGCGGATTCACGACGAATAACAGAGCATAGTCCGAATTCGAACAGTACTCAAATATTCAAGTCGAAATCACGATGAACAATCAAAGTATAAGCTCAATTTGAGCAGCACTCAAACAATCGTTGGATAGTTATAATCGATCGGACGTTGAATCGTAATAGCGATCGAGTTATTACCCTGATTGCGGCAGCACTTCGTGAATCGTGTGTGTTTTGGAACTGATTTTGCTATAACTCGACTTTCACAGTGAATTTCTACGTCGTTTCAACTTCCAGTTTCAAGTCCCAAGGTCGGCTATTTATAATAATTTTTGGGGACATGCTTACGGACCGTATGCCATTTCCCTTACGGTCCGTAAGGGAAGCAGTCTATTTATAGGGTAGCCAGGTTCAGGACTAGCTATGCTGAGTTGACAGTTTTTAATTTTTAAAATTTGACAACGAGATTTATAGATAATCGTCACTAGGGTTTTACCCCCCCCCTGAGTTTTAGGGGCCCTGATCCTGATTCCAATTGTTCTGGAAATTTTAGGGTTTATGCAGAATCATTTGGGTGTCTCAATTAGGGTTTCCTTAATAGACAATTATTATCCTAAGTATTAATTTTAGTGGGAGTTGTTACACTTATAATCTTTTACCTAAGTTTTGTATATGCCTTACAAAGGTTTAATCTAGGGACTATGGTTGAATGGTGCATTTCGAGACAAACTGATGCAAATCACGTGGAATTTAGACGTGTTTTTGGGCTTTTGCTCCTTTGATCCAGGGATTTAAGCATTGCTAACCTGTTATTAGCATCGACACATTTGTTATAAAGGCAATATGATGATTGCAATGGGAGTTGATAGTATTAATCAAATATTATCGCCAACATTTGCTATTGTTGAAACTGAATCTTATGCTAGTTGTAATTAGTTTCTTGCTCATGTCAAGAAACATGTGGTGAAAGATCATGAAGGGATATGTCTAATATCCGACCGTCATCCTAGAATCATAAAGGCAGTTAATGAGCAAGGATCTCCTTGGTTGAAGCAACGTGGTTTTCATGTCAAGAAACATGTGGTGAAAGATCATGAAGTGATACGTCTAATATCCGACCGTCATCCTAGAATCATAAAGGCAGTTAATGAGAAAGGATCTCCTTGGTTGAAGCCACGTGGTTTTCTGATGTGTGTAAAATGCAACATATAAATTACATCAACTGAGGCATAAAAGTAACCCTTTTCTAGTACTAATGTTGGAAAAGTGTGCTTTTGCCTTCCTTTTGTATTTTCAGAACCAAATGAGCTTAATTGAACAAAAGGAACAAATATGCAGCCAAATCTAACATAAATACAAGAAAAGGAATAAATGTGGCATGCCCGACCCCTCGACAGCATCTTCCCAAGCAAAAACAAGAAAACAGAAGGCTGACCATGACCCCGTGAGCGGACACGGGGGCGTGGCCAGTTGTCTGCAGAAAGGACAAAGATATAGAAGCTTCTATTCCCAACATGGGGGCATGCCCAGCTCAACACGGGGCGTGGTCAACGCTAAGCTTCGCATAATCCAAGCAAATCTTGATAGTACAGATACGTTTCTGCACACGGGGCTGTGCCCAGCGGACACGGGGGCGTGTGGAGCTAATGCAGACAAATTGCAATTAATGAAGAAAGAGAAAGTGGATGGACACGGGGCCATGTCCGGGCTTTTATCAGGCTATAAATAGAGGTGCTTGGTTCACTTCAAAGGCATTCTTTGGCAAACCACCTCTCCCCCACTTCACCCACACTCCAACACCACTACAACCCACATCCACCACCATCACCCATCTTAGAGTATGTGTAGTAGTCTCGGGATCCAAGATTGATAGTAAGAGTTCTTGACAATCAAAGGCCATGTTTGCCTAAGTCTCTTACATCACTTAGTGAAGACAAGCATTTAGTGTAATACTTTTGATTTTTAATCTTTTCACACTTTTTATTTGGTTTTGTATTAATGACTTTAATAACTAGTTTCTTATGTTGAAGGTGAAACTTCCTTATCATTTGTCCGTGGTGTCTTGGCATTATTTTACTGTCTATATAAAATAAAAGATTTTCACCATTCATATCTTTACAGTCTATATAGAGATATGTTGGCTACCTGGTCGAGGGTTAAGGGAATGGTTTGGTAAGGTTCTTGCCTTGTTCAGTGTATAGATCCTGCAAGGACCTGGGTCAAGCTTACTATGTCACACCCCAACCGATGGCGGAATCATCGGGGCGCGGCACTAGGCGAATCAGATTGCTCAAGAGAATCTACAAAAACTATATTGCGATAATATTTATTACATTCGTTATCCCAAACTAACAAATAATACAATCACATAAGTCATCACAGATTTCTTGTCCTCTCGAACAATTCAAATCCGACAACCTAGATTTTAGGCGAGTTTCTAGACTTCCTAGCTTGATTTGATGTAGGCTTCAACTAGTCCTGCAACATACGTTAAAATAATGTCAATACAAAAGTATTGGCGAGTATACAGGTTTGATATGTAATAGAATAATAGATTAAAAGTGCTGCGAATTTCCATATGCATAAACGTAATACACGACATGTATACTCACAAAACTGATACTACCAGCTAAGTCCTCGATGCTCGACTCTTCGATGGCATAACTAGACCCCGTCGGGCGCAATAGTACTATACTAGTCGTGGTGGGACGTCACGAGTATAAGTCCTAGCATACATGCAACTAGCATCATGTATATCTATGCAAACAGTTATTCGCAAGTGATAAATTGACAATTTGAATCATTCGTTTGATAAGTTTGATTTATAAGGAACGTATGTTACACCCAAAATTCGATAAAAGGGGTCAAGTATACTCACAGTGCGTATTTGGTTGGATTGACGGGATGATGCCAGAGAATGCCCTGATTTCAGACTGATTACATGAGTATCGAATTACGCGCTACTTGGTATCGTATTACACGAAATTGGACGAAAGTTAGATCGAAAGTTGGCCCATTCGGATGGGCCGTCCGATCGGATAGGCTGTTCGATCGGATGGTCAGCTCGATTGAGTGGGCTGCTCGATCGGCCAGCTCGTCCGATCGGCTAGCCTGGCCGATCGGCTGGACCGCTCGGTCGGCTGGGCCGCTCGATCTGCTGGGCCGCTCGATCGGCCAGCCTGTCCAGCTGTTTTTCGACGATTTTCGCGTGTTTTCGGTTGTTTGGTCGGAACGTTGTTGTGACGTGTTGAACAACTGAAATCCCATCAATTTCCGACCTGTTCTAACGGCCGGGAATCACCCACGTTCCATCAGGACTTGCCGTTCTTGACGGTTTTCCTTTGTTTAACCCGTACTTGGTGGTTACATTGCTAGGAATCAGATCTTTGACCAACGCGTCACTAGGAATGAGTAGAAGGTCGGCCCAAGCTCTGGTTCTACCGTTTTTATGTATAGATCTGATGTGAAAACCTTGATTATCCTTATGGAGTTTCCTAGATCTGAGTTGTTCTTGGTGGAATGAGGCCAACATTTGAAGTTCATAAGAACTTCATGATGACATCACTCTAGAACATCTCAAATCCGTAACTTCTTGGTTAGAAAACATAGATTTAGACGAGATTTGTATAAAATCGCATGGAAACCATTCAGATCTGAGTTGTTCTTCATGGGATAACATCACCTTTGAAGAACTCCATGGTGACATCACCCTAGAACACTCCAAATCCATTGATTTCACGGTTAAAAGTTGAGATTTGAAAGGTAGAATGATGAAGGAATGCATATAGATCAAAGAAGTACAAGATTTGAGTTAAAAACTTACGAGAATCGCGAGAAATCGGGAGACTATGGGGCTGGAACGTCTTGGTCGAGTAGCAGCAGCAACAACAAGTGTTTGGGGGGTGAAGAGGGGTATTTATAGGCAAGGAAGGAGGGAAAAGGAGGAAAGGTGCGCCGGATCGGTTGGCCCGTTCGGTCGGCCGGCCCAACCGATCGGCTGGCCTGTCCGATCGGGCGGCCCAGCCGATCGGCTGGTCCGTTCGATTGGGTGGCCCAGCCGGTTGGTTGTCCTGTCCGATCGACCGGCCCAGCCGATCGGCTGGCCCGTTCGATCGGCCGGCCCAGCCGATCGGCTGGCCCGTCCGATCGACTGGCCCGTCCGTACGGAAGCCTTTAGTCCTCGTTTTTGGTGCGTTTTCGACTGTTTGGGCCATATTTTCATATATTCATATTATTATTTAATTACCTATCATAAATACTCACAAAAGGGTCGTATATACGTATCTATATAACCAATATTCGGTGCGATGATCGAGTTACGCGTGCCTTCGAGTGCGTTCTTCGATGTGATGTGCCACAATGATTATCGGGGCACTACTTGCTCGTGTTGCCATCATCGTCACGACGGCTGGAGACATGGTACTCACCCGATAGTCTTTGTTAGAGTTGCTTGTTTACGTTTTGACACCTCACGGTTATCGAGGAGGGTAGATTAAGCCCTCACTCAACATCATCGTGTGTGTTATAATTTATGAAAATAGGTTTGTAATAGCGATAGAATATGCGTAATTATTCGATTATATTTCGATTTAGCGATATATCTGATATAGTTACATTATGATCCGAATCTCTGGTGCTAGGCGTAACGAGTGTATCGAGTAGTAACAACGCATGAAAGTGCGGGTTGTTACAGTCTCCCCTGCTTTAGGAAATTTCGTCCCGAAATTAATCCAATAGTAGGGTCGTAAGAGTTGATGCGAATAGGAGTAGCGATTAAAAGCGTCTAGATAAGCGAGCGATCGATTAAGATTTGACGAGCGGGAGCGGTGAGAGGGTATGTTTCGAATAACCAAAAGCGATGACACTCACAAAAGCGAGTCCATAACGTTTTAAACTTGCCGATAATCGATTAATCTTCGAAGATATTTTAGGAAAATCCCCTCATGGCGCGGCGCTAACTGCATCGATGTCCACACCAGCGCTATGCGGAGGGTTTTTGTTAGTTTGATAACAGATTTTGAGTTATACGTTTTAAAAGAAATCGGCGGCAAACTAAGTTTTAAGAAAATTTTCCTACAACGTGAGTTCAAGCTGAAACTCGATTGTCGAACCATCGTTTTCGGGAAGATTTCTTTTTTGTCATTGCAAAAGTTTTAAGGAAAAACTGGACTTATGAGACTTACTGTTGGGATTGAACCCTACCAGAGGAACAGATAATATAAAGCCAAAACCTGATCACAACAGTGGATTCACAATAAGCAGATATTTACACTAAGCTCTCCCCTTGACAGTGGTTACCTATCTGCTGATACACTCTAAACACTGCTCAGAAGAACAACTGATGAACCAAACACTGACGAAACAACTAAAGACTTCTAAAGGCAAACGCTGAGCTCTATCTACTGCTGTCTCTTAAGTACTGCTGAAGATCCAAGCACTGCTCATTCAAAGATTGATCACCTTTTGAAGAAAGCACTGATGTTTCTAGAAATCAGTGCTTAGGCTACAACAGTGGAACGTGAACAGTGTTAGACTTGTTTTGTATTGTATTGTATTATCAATCTGTAACATCCTAGTTATTATTTTAAAGGTTTTCGTATAAATTACGAATGCAAACATGTATTTAGTGTTAAGTATCCTTAGAAAATACGAGTTAATTAAAACTTTCATAATTTCCAAGTACACCGCCTAAAGTGACAAAATTCGTCGTTTAACAATATCGATTTACAATGTGCGGAAGCGTGAATCTTTATAATGTTCGGTTCTTCACTGAGCTTGATCGTCTTCCGGCATCCAAGTACCTACATTTCAATAACATGAAATGCTTTAGTCATACAGGACTTAAAACGTGTCTAAACGAGTCCGAGAAACATTTGATAACAAAAATAAAAATTTCACCCTGATCTCCACCGTAAATTACGGTGGCACCGTAATTTACGGTGGCCACTGGTTTTACATGCCCCTACCGTAAACCAGTAGGGGGCCACCGTAAGGCTTTTCATCTCCACCGTAAATTACGGTGGCACCGTAATTTACGGTGGACCCTGCATCCAGTTTTTCCATATATAAATGCATACACGCTCATCGCATCCCATAAACATTATATAATAAGTTTAGAATACGATTCGGGACTCCTTTTCGGTTACGGGATTGTTTTGGACAATTCTGCACATTTTACTGAACTGGCAGCTGATGCACGGCCATGCACCCAACCGCACGGCCATGCACCCAACCGCACGGCCGTGCAGTTCCTACAACGTTGGGGGCACTGGCAGTGCACAAGCCAGTGCATTGATTTACTCGGAAACGCACGACCATGCGGCCAAGCGCACGACCATGCACGACGCCCAGATCAGCTAACATTCATAAATGCTAAAACTCGCATAACTTGCTCGTTTTGCATCCGTTTTACCCGATTCCTTTTCCTACGCGTCCGTAATTTAATCCTCCATCTTATGAGGTTAAAATCCGACATTCGACTTAACAAATTTTAAGACTTCTAAGTCTTCGGCTTATTTCCCCCTTTTTGCCAATTTTGACCCGCTTGTGATTTCACCATCAAACATGTTTATTTGGCCCTTATATCACATATACTTCTTCGACTTAATGTTGCCTATCATATTAGATTTTAATCGCCGGTTTAATTACTCAAATTAAACCCATTTTTACTCGGATGTTTATTTTGACCCGTTAAGGGTATTTAAGCATTTTCAAGCCTAAAAACGCTTTCGATTTCTTCTAGTATTCCATCACCACATTTCTTACCCTATAATTCCCCACCTCGACTGCATTTAAGGTGAGTTTATTATGGTGATCTTATATAACCCAAATTTTACCTCTAAAATCAATATTTTACGGCAAAACTCAATAATGCCGTTTGACTAAAAACAATACCTCCTTCAACTTCTATACTTATTCTAAGTATTTATCTTATCGCAAAACTCGTTTCCAAACAACCTTTAAAGGTTGTTTGTTCAATTTAGCCTACAAGGGCATTTTGGTCGATTTTGGTCCTTCTTTTATAATGAAGGGCTATCACCAATTATTCGACCAAATTAGTATTTTTACATACATCATAAATAAGCGTACCTGACTCGGGTCAACAAATAGACCCGATCTTAATACCTTGCTTTATATTCGCTAATTAAGAACAGTGCGAATATCCATTGGATATCTATTCTTGTAAGCATATGACTCGACAAAAGAATCATTAGTCTATATAGTCAAAAGGTGTTATCTACACCTTTTGACCCGTTTGGCCGAATTGACCATTTATCTTTGATTTTCTTGTTCCGTTCGATTACACGACGAAACATCATATTTCAATTGTTTAGACACCTCATTCATAATTTATATGATAAGAAAACATTCCACAATTTAAGACTAGTGTAAGTTATACTTACCTTGCATCCGAATTATGCTTTTCCGCCATTCTTGCTTCGTTTGACCCGCTTCCTTTCCAAGCCTCCACCTAGCTTGTCAAGCGTCAAACTATCATCATAATTCGTAAGACGGTTATATTAGTCATCATTAATTATGACTATTCCATCTTACATATTTTCTATCACAATTATCATTCGATCTTATTAATGGTCGGTTTGACTATTAAAAGTCAAATCACCAATTAACACATATGATTGCACTATCAAGTTCACAAGACTCAATTAGGCACATTATCAACGCTTAGTTCTCATTTAGGCATTTTAACAAACACCTAATGTGCATGATTTTACATATTTACTAACTAGTTCTTAACTAGTTATTTTTACCAAGATTAACATCCAAAATTCATCACTATCACTTATGATCAATTACTCAAACTTGCAAGTTGTTCAAGTATCTTGCATCAACTATCAACTATGATGATTTCTTGCATAAACATATCATCATCTTCGCTACACAATCAAAACCCACTTAGCACATAAGAGGGTAATTATCAAATTCCTAGTTTTAGTACTAATTCTTCAAGTTTTCAACTAGGGTTTGTTTCTAAGCATGAATCTCATCCTAGTTTCACCCAAACACCAATCATTCAAGCTTCAATTTCGATCTTCACAAGTTCATCAAAAATCTCAACTTCATAAACATCAAAAATTTGACATACCTTACGATCCCCACGACTAGGTGATCGTTTCTACGTATTCATGCATCGATTTTGACCTTGATTTGAGCTTCAATTTGTTGAGATTGTTGGAGCTAGGGTTTGGAGCTCTTGCTCCTTCTCCTGGACTACTTCACGCACGCACACACACACATCTAGTGTGTGTGTTGTGTTATATTTTTAAGTTATAATTCCACTTTCAAGTTACCCGGCTTTGGTCCCTCGTGTTTGGTTAGTTATTAATTAGGTCACAACCTAATTATTTTCAATAATATTCCCACTTATTAACTAGGTTTAATATTCCTAGTTAACTTAACGGGTTCGGGAAGTCATAACCCGTTTTTATTTTAAGTCCCGTTACTCGGACTTTTTACAAATTTCATTTCATTAAAAGCTTTTATTCACTTCTTATTTAATATTAGGATTAATTATTTAAAATCCTAATATTTACCGGGTAAGTTTTACTGCTAACGGTATTTTACCCGTCTTTTAGTGCTAACGGGGTTTGATTACCAAACCCGTTTTCGGGGTGTTACAAGTCTACCCCCCTTAAAGAGGTTTCGTCCTCGAAACCTTTTCTTACATAATTTATCGAGTTTAACTCCATGCATTTGCTCTCGATAATCAATTAAGCATTTCTCCTATCTTAACCGATTGTTAGTATTACCAGAAAAGTATGGTAATACTCTTTTGGTTATTAATCATCTATATATCTTACATGACATAATGCGACTAGGAATAACGTAATCTCGTTATTTCCACTAGTTTAATTAACTTAGCGATATTCCTTGCTTTCATATCCTATCGAATTCTTTGTGAATCCGTTACTTTGACCCGTTTAAAGGTCTTTAGTGAAATATTTCACTTTTAGCAACAAATTCCTTTGTTTTCAAATTTATCTATTCGGTTCAGCTATACCGATCCCACCGTTTTCGAGCAAACCAAATTTCTTGACTTGAATTGTTGACCTTAACTGGTCTCACTAACTAGACTTATTTGTCCAGTTCCTTTTTACCGCTTGCTTGGTCATATTGTGATTCTACTTCACATTACATTTCTTGACCGTGATTGTGTTACATCATGTTTAATTTATATCAACCTTTCATTTTTGAGAATATCACCTTTCGAATATATCATCTTGCGCCTATCAGTGTCAAGACTTGTATCTTTCATGCTTACTATTTAAATTCCTATCAGAATTTATGTTTGTAAGAACATTATTTCTTACTAAAACCGAAGTTTTAGTTTTAGGATCTTTTCTTTATCTTGTGTCAATCATCCATACCGGGATATTGACAGTCCGTAATTTAATCCTTTACAGTCTTAGTTTTTATGCGGGGATTCTTAACTGATTTCCTTGCTTTATTCCATCTAGCCCGTAGGTTTATCCCTTAGCCTTATGGGCTATATTTTTTTTTGATTAGACATTCACCTCTTTAAGGCGAAGTCCTTATAACTTCTTTCCAATCATGACCCGTGGGTCGTTTTGGCCCCGTAGACCTTTTGCTCTATTTAATACCTCGTAGGTTATGATGATCCCGTAGATCATCTTTTATTCGAGTCTTCCTTCAAATGTGTATGCATTTATATACGCATACGGCGTTAAGGCACCATGTTTTTGCTTAACATCATTTATTATCGTTTTGATATTATCTTTGACCTTGACCGTAGTCTAAGGCTACATTCGTTTCTTTTCGGGCACATTTTCCGACTTTATGATTTCTCACGTCATTTATGCGTCGGTTTATCTTATTCTCACCATTATCCAGTTTACATACATTCGTGTTTGATTATGTCCCATTGCCGGGCTCATTATTCTCTTGCATTTAACACTACCTTTATCTAGCTAGTGCTCATTTGTGCCATTCGGCGTTATATTGTATTCAACATGTTTGACCTATTAATGTGAAATCCATCACTTATAAACAATCAACTTTATTCTTTATTCGACCCATTCGACTTCGAATAGTTGAACATATTTACTCACAATTTCTATATACGAGATTTTATAGTCATAACTCGTAATCCACGTTACTTTGATCTTTCAACCCGCGTTCACGTCTCTTAGTTTACGCATGTGTTTAATTCTTACCCATCCACCGGGTGTTTTACCGAAATTGTTATTATTGCAACCCTCCCGGTATGCATTAAGACCTCGCTTCGGTTTTTATATTCTGACTTTATCTTTAAGTTCGACGTTTTACAAAAATGACCCGTTAAGGAACATCTTTGCATTTTCCGGGTTCGAGTGTAAGTACACCCCCTCCCAATGCATATCTAACTCATCTTACATGTTTACATTCTCCGGGTTCGAGTGTAAGTATCACTCCCTCCCAATATTTGTCTAAATCGTTTTACACGCTTGATGTTTTCTGGGTTCGAGTGTAAGTACACTCCCTCCCAATACTTGTCTAAATCATTTTACATGCTTGATGTTTTCTGGGTTCGAGTGTAAGTACACTCCCTCCCAATACTTGTCTAAATCATTTTACATGCTTGATGTTTTCTGGGTTCGAGTGTAAGTACACTCCCTCCCAATACTTGTCTAAATCATTTTACATGCTTGATGTTTTCTGGGTTCGAGTGTAAGTACACTCCCTCCCAATACTTGTCTAAATCATTTTACATGCTTGATGTTTTCTGGGTTCGAGTGTAAGTACACTCCCTCCCAATACTTGTCTAAATCATTTTACATGCTTGATGTTTTCTGGGTTCGAGTGTAAGTACACTCCCTCCCAATACTTGTCTAAATCATTTTACATGCTTGTTTGTCCCTTCACCCGGGCTCATTATCCTAATGTAATACGCTCCCGTCACTTGGTTGTGCGTTTACATTATTATCAAATATTTTGCTTATCTGATTCATTTGGGTACTTTTCAATTAGTCCCATTCACCCTGCCCTTACTACATCGGATGTAAACGTGTCCGCCATAAGAAGTTCATGGTATCATATGCCGCTACTTACTTGGCCAGAGTAAGCGATTAACACATGACACGCATGAACTTTTTACAGTTTTCACATCACGCCCTATGTAAGTAATACCTCTATCTGTTTTTCTTGGAAACAATATCCCGGATAGGTTTTCTATTCAGGTCTTTCCAAGTTTTCAATCTACATATGCAACTTTCAATCTCTACATATATGTTGCATATTACTATTTATGCAATGATTTAAAACGTGCACCTGATAATGCCTGCCCTAACGGGCTTCTCTTGCCATTAGCCTTGTTCACGGTCGTTACGCGATTTAGTCCTTGATGGGCATGTTCCTCTTGTCATGCCTCGGACTGTTCCTCTATCACATCTTGCATTTGTTTAACCTTTGCCATCTTTAAATGTAAGTGTCTTTCAATCAAGACATTCACAAGGTTAGTAATGTCAACTTTACTAAATGCCCGTATCATAGTACAAGGCTTTTGTACTATATGTGTCAACGCACGAAATGTTGTTAACCATGTCTATCATTTAATTTGGGGTAACGTGTATTTCACGATAACCCTATGTGTTGTTTACAACACTTTAATACGCTAAAGGATTAACATACATACACTTACCGGATTTGCGATCAAGCCTCGAACCGAACACACCTTACTCTTTAACCATGAGCTCTGATACCAACTTGTAACATCCTAGTTATTATTTTAAAGGTTTTCGTATAAATTACGAATGCAAACATGTATTTAGTGTTAAGTATCCTTAGAAAATACGAGTTAATTAAAACTTTCATAATTTCCAAGTACACCGCCTAAAGTGACAAAATTCGTCGTTTAACAATATCGATTTACAATGTGCGGAAGCGTGAATCTTTATAATGTTCGGTTCTTCACTGAGCTTGATCGTCTTCCGGCATCCAAGTACCTACATTTCAATAACATGAAATGCTTTAGTCATACAGGACTTAAAACGTGTCTAAACGAGTCCGAGAAACATTTGATAACAAAAATAAAAATTTCACCCTGATCTCCACCGTAAATTACGGTGGCACCGTAATTTACGGTGGCCACTGGTTTTACATGCCCCTACCGTAAACCAGTAGGGGGCCACCGTAAGGCTTTTCATCTCCACCGTAAATTACGGTGGCACCGTAATTTACGGTGGACCCTGCATCCAGTTTTTCCATATATAAATGCATACACGCTCATCGCATCCCATAAACATTATATAATAAGTTTAGAATACGATTCGGGACTCCTTTTCGGTTACGGGATTGTTTTGGACAATTCTGCACATTTTACTGAACTGGCAGCTGATGCACGGCCATGCACCCAACCGCACGGCCATGCACCCAACCGCACGGCCGTGCAGTTCCTACAACGTTGGGGGCACTGGCAGTGCACAAGCCAGTGCATTGATTTACTCGGAAACGCACGACCATGCGGCCAAGCGCACGACCATGCACGACGCCCAGATCAGCTAACATTCATAAATGCTAAAACTCGCATAACTTGCTCGTTTTGCATCCGTTTTACCCGATTCCTTTTCCTACGCGTCCGTAATTTAATCCTCCATCTTATGAGGTTAAAATCCGACATTCGACTTAACAAATTTTAAGACTTCTAAGTCTTCGGCTTATTTCCCCCTTTTTGCCAATTTTGACCCGCTTGTGATTTCACCATCAAACATGTTTATTTGGCCCTTATATCACATATACTTCTTCGACTTAATGTTGCCTATCATATTAGATTTTAATCGCCGGTTTAATTACTCAAATTAAACCCATTTTTACTCGGATGTTTATTTTGACCCGTTAAGGGTATTTAAGCATTTTCAAGCCTAAAAACGCTTTCGATTTCTTCTAGTATTCCATCACCACATTTCTTACCCTATAATTCCCCACCTCGACTGCATTTAAGGTGAGTTTATTATGGTGATCTTATATAACCCAAATTTTACCTCTAAAATCAATATTTTACGGCAAAACTCAATAATGCCGTTTGACTAAAAACAATACCTCCTTCAACTTCTATACTTATTCTAAGTATTTATCTTATCGCAAAACTCGTTTCCAAACAACCTTTAAAGGTTGTTTGTTCAATTTAGCCTACAAGGGCATTTTGGTCGATTTTGGTCCTTCTTTTATAATGAAGGGCTATCACCAATTATTCGACCAAATTAGTATTTTTACATACATCATAAATAAGCGTACCTGACTCGGGTCAACAAATAGACCCGATCTTAATACCTTGCTTTATATTCGCTAATTAAGAACAGTGCGAATATCCATTGGATATCTATTCTTGTAAGCATATGACTCGACAAAAGAATCATTAGTCTATATAGTCAAAAGGTGTTATCTACACCTTTTGACCCGTTTGGCCGAATTGACCATTTATCTTTGATTTTCTTGTTCCGTTCGATTACACGACGAAACATCATATTTCAATTGTTTAGACACCTCATTCATAATTTATATGATAAGAAAACATTCCACAATTTAAGACTAGTGTAAGTTATACTTACCTTGCATCCGAATTATGCTTTTCCGCCATTCTTGCTTCGTTTGACCCGCTTCCTTTCCAAGCCTCCACCTAGCTTGTCAAGCGTCAAACTATCATCATAATTCGTAAGACGGTTATATTAGTCATCATTAATTATGACTATTCCATCTTACATATTTTCTATCACAATTATCATTCGATCTTATTAATGGTCGGTTTGACTATTAAAAGTCAAATCACCAATTAACACATATGATTGCACTATCAAGTTCACAAGACTCAATTAGGCACATTATCAACGCTTAGTTCTCATTTAGGCATTTTAACAAACACCTAATGTGCATGATTTTACATATTTACTAACTAGTTCTTAACTAGTTATTTTTACCAAGATTAACATCCAAAATTCATCACTATCACTTATGATCAATTACTCAAACTTGCAAGTTGTTCAAGTATCTTGCATCAACTATCAACTATGATGATTTCTTGCATAAACATATCATCATCTTCGCTACACAATCAAAACCCACTTAGCACATAAGAGGGTAATTATCAAATTCCTAGTTTTAGTACTAATTCTTCAAGTTTTCAACTAGGGTTTGTTTCTAAGCATGAATCTCATCCTAGTTTCACCCAAACACCAATCATTCAAGCTTCAATTTCGATCTTCACAAGTTCATCAAAAATCTCAACTTCATAAACATCAAAAATTTGACATACCTTACGATCCCCACGACTAGGTGATCGTTTCTACGTATTCATGCATCGATTTTGACCTTGATTTGAGCTTCAATTTGTTGAGATTGTTGGAGCTAGGGTTTGGAGCTCTTGCTCCTTCTCCTGGACTACTTCACGCACGCACACACACACATCTAGTGTGTGTGTTGTGTTATATTTTTAAGTTATAATTCCACTTTCAAGTTACCCGGCTTTGGTCCCTCGTGTTTGGTTAGTTATTAATTAGGTCACAACCTAATTATTTTCAATAATATTCCCACTTATTAACTAGGTTTAATATTCCTAGTTAACTTAACGGGTTCGGGAAGTCATAACCCGTTTTTATTTTAAGTCCCGTTACTCGGACTTTTTACAAATTTCATTTCATTAAAAGCTTTTATTCACTTCTTATTTAATATTAGGATTAATTATTTAAAATCCTAATATTTACCGGGTAAGTTTTACTGCTAACGGTATTTTACCCGTCTTTTAGTGCTAACGGGGTTTGATTACCAAACCCGTTTTCGGGGTGTTACACAATCAGTTGTTAGACATCAGTAGTTTTTGTATAGATCAGTGTTTATTGGTTGTTAAGCTGTTAGATGTCACTATCATGGTGATGTCAGCTGAGATACATCAGTAGTTTGGTTTGCTTATAAATATGACAGTACTCTGTACTGTTATATTTGATTCGTTTTGAGTGAGTTCTTCTCCTCAATTCAATCCTTTCATCTTGTGTAACCATCTCTGGAGTATCAGGCTGAGGGGGAGTTTAGTCTGTAAGCTTGCATTGTAATCTTTTGCTTTTAATGTAATCTTTCGACTCTATGAAAAAGCAATTGTTTATCAAACTATATTCTCCTTTGATTGTGTTTAACAAAGTTTGTATTCATTTCCGCTGCACTTTACATCATTTCATATACTCTGAATGTTCAATTCATACAAACAAGCACAATCATGAGAGCCTCAGATCCTAACAATTGGTATCAGAGCTTGGACAGTCAAATTCGATCTAACAATCAATTTGACATAACAGTTCGGCTCAAAATTCATTGATACTAAGGATGGTTGTATTCAGTTGAAAAACAGAGTAACGAGTGAATCATGTTCAAAATGGTTATTCAGAAACTCTGTAAATCAACCAAGATGTCATATGACACACAAATTTCAGGCAACAAGTGATATCAAGCACAAGTCACTCATAGTTTTCAGATCTGTAAAATATCTGATAAATTATGGGATCATTCGATATTTTCAAAATTGATTTCAATTGTTGTTTTGATATCTGTGATGTTTTCACTAAATGCTAAAGTATGAACCTCAGATTAACAAAAACCTATTTTCTTAAAACATTAGTGTTTTTGATAACATAAAAGAGGGAAATTAAAACTTTAGTCATTCAGATCTTATGTGTTGAAAACAGGTTGAGTTCCTCAAAAGGACAAAATCAACTATGTTAAAATACATTAAGAAAATCAGGAGTCAAAAATGTCCAGATCATAGGTAATGAGAAGGTTGGCATAAGCATGTGCAGAAATGACCAAATCTCTCAAAACATTACTGCAAAATGATTCTGGAACAAGTATTCCTTCAATAAAAACCCCTCAGTAAGTATTTCAATACTTATGATTGGGAAGGGTAAAAAGGGAAGAAGAAAATTCACAAAAACTCAGAAGTGTGTTTATCTCAAAACTCTTCAAGTCAAAAGAAAAGGGTATAAACATAAAACACTTATGAGTCATAGTTTAGAGTAATAATAATCAGTAAGCAATTGTGTGCATCCATTTGCTCAGGAAAAGGTTTTTGATTCCGGTGAAGGAACTCCAAAGAGGACTAGACAAATTTTCCATCCATGTGTCCTTATGTTTGCAATCAACTGACCATTTTGATAAACTTAAGAATGATATGATCACGTATCTCATTGAAAAATTTACCAGATCCTCTTTGATGTTGTTTTCAGAAAATCCTTTAATCATTTTTTTTCTTCAAAGGACTTTCTCAAATAACCAGGATACATTGTTCAAATTTTTGAATAATGTATTTTGAACTTTTGCTTGTTTTTGTTGGCAATAGTTTCTATTACCTGTCAGGATATAATACCTTATTTTTGTTGGTATTATTGTCCTCATAAATGGGTCAAGAGGAAAAGGTACATATGTCAAGGTCATGTCATTTTCAAAGTTGTTTTAAAACATTAAAGGTTGATTGCTAAACAGTGCTTAAACTACTGAGGTATTTTATGTTTTAATATGAATATTAAACGATAATGAGATGCCTTAGTAAAAAGTTTTCATCATCTGGAGTACTTAACCACTGTTCTTCAAAATTGACATGTGGCAAAACCTTGAATGAAAATTCTCAAAACAGTTGCTGAAATATTTGTTCTTCAAATCTGTATCATTTACTCTAATCACTGTTTTGTTCAAACATCTGATCACTAAATACTATCCACTGCTGAAAGTCAACCACTGATTCCTCATTTTGCTAAGACAAGCACTGATACTTAAAATCAGTGTCTTATTCACTGATATACTATCCACTGATAGTAAAAATCTTCCACTGTTTTCACATTATTACCGTTGTAACCACTGATGCTTGATTCATCAGTGGCTCTTAAAACAACTGTTCTCCACCTTTCATCCATTTCATCAGTGTTTGACACGTGGTCAGTTTTTAGCCTTCAGATCAAAATAACCGCTGCCACATCAGCGATCACTTTTTCCCTAAATAAAACCCTGCCTAACAGGGTTTTACACTGTCGAATTGAATTCCAAAGTTCTCTTCTCAAAGCAGTTTCCAACCATTCTTCTCAAAACATTCTCCGATTCTTCTTCATCAAAATGACGAAGTCAAAATCAAAATCAAAATCTAAACCAAAATCACCATCATCTTCAAAAGAGGTCGATCAAACGACCGAAGAAACCATTGAAATCCCATACAAATCACCTCATAACTACGTGGGTCTCCTCACAAAACCTACTGATAACCACACCTTCGATTCCATCATTGATATACTATCTGCATCAAAGTACAAAACTTTGGTGACAGTAGATGCTCCCATTTACTTGCAAACCCAGAGAGAGTTTTGGAAAAATGCAAATCTTGAAAAACAAGACGGAAAAGTAGTAGCCATTAACTCCTCGATACAGGGTAAAGCATTTCAAATCACCCCAAAATCAATCTCAGAGGTCTTCAAACTCGATGATCTGAAAGGTAAAACTTCTTTTGATAAAACCGAGTTAAAAGCTGATTTTCTGAAAAGAGGGTATGCAGAACAATCAAAGGTAGATACCTTACATAAAGGTTATTTTCCATCTGCACCCAGATTTTTATTCCACACACTTTTAAGTTGTGTTTCTAATAAAACAACAGCGTTTAATGAAATACCATTGAAGATTCAGTGCCTGGGATATGCTTTTTTAAACAATAAAGATTACAACTATTCCCAGGAGATCTTCAATGACATGGTAAAGAATGTTGACAGCAAATCATTTCTACTTTTTCCAAGATTTCTGAGCTATTACTTTAAACAAAAATTTGAAAAAGAGGATGAAAATTTGCCCAAACAAGGTGTCCATTTTCAAATAAAAAGTTTAACAATTGAAACATTTTCAAGAATGATGGCACCAATAAAATTAAAAGCAAAGGTGCCTGAGCAGACTTTAGAAACTGCCACTGATCCTCAGGCAACTTCTGCTGAGCCCACTGCTCCAGGTGATCAGAGCAGCACAACCACTGCTCTGAAACCCACACCTGACATTACCAAAAAGACCAAAAGAAAAACATCCAGAAAACCCACCAAACCCAAATCAAAGGCATCTCTGGAAGATGAGATCCCAGAGACAATGCCAGTGACAGCACAAAAGTCACCAATAACCACTGGTGCTACTTCCTCACAGCAGTTGGAAGAAAGATCTCAACCCCAGCCTCAAACTCCTCCTGCATCCTCACAAAAGGATCAAGTTGGAACCACAGGGACACCAAATTATGAAGCTCTGGATCCACTCGGATCTATCTTCCACAGTCCTGATCCCAAGGACATGTCTCTTTCAACACCCATACCCTCACCAATCATAATGCCACAATCAATAATACCCCTGTTGCATGCAGTTGATATTGCACAGACACAAACCAGTTCCTCTCTATCACCCATTAGTGAGAGTATACCTCCACAAGTGACTGGGTCTGATGCTTATACCTCTGCTATCCTAGCAACAACTGAGGAGGTTACACCCCCTGAGTTACAAGTAACTCTCGGTGGTAGTTCAAGTGGAGCAGCAACTACAACTGATGGATCAACAGATCTTCAGTTGGACAGTTGTTTCATTAATAAGACTCCCTTGAAGGCAATTTCTTCCATGGCAACATCGGTAACCACCAGTGAGTTGATTTTAACCACCGGTACCATCAAAGGTTTATCGAGTGCTGAAGAAAGAAGTCCCCAGTACCAAGAACAAGGGGCATCAATGGATGATTTTTGGGACTCAGTTCCTAAGTCACACATTGGTACAACCACTACTGGTGGGGATTCAGATGATCCTACTAATGTAGGTGATGATTCAAAATATCAGGAATTGAAGAAAAGAGTTGAAAAACTTGAAGATTCAGTTGCTGAAATTAAAGATATGGTGCAAGAGATTTTAAAAGCTCAAAAAGCACAAACTACTGTTGTTCCTGCTCAAGCACCTGCACACATGCATTTGCTGCAAATGAGCTTCGGAATATTTTTCAACCCATGCTTGAAAAACAGCAACACATGGCTGATCAAAAGCATACTATTCAAGTACAAATGCTGACCAACATGGTGGAATCAAGGTTTAAAGACACTCAAGCAGATATCAAGGCTATAAAAGCTAGCATACAAAAGACTGCCCATAGTGGAAAAGTTCCATCTTCCATCATCTTCATGGATACACCCCTTGCAGATAATGCCAAAAAGGGGGAGAAAATCAAGTTGAGAAAGAAAGGAATAGAAGATGGGATGTATATTGATCCAGAAGAAGAAAAGCAGTCATCTAAATCACCTCAAACCACAAAATCCAAAACTTCAAATCAAACAGCTGATACATCAGTAGTTACAAAAACTGCTGCCAGTAGCCAAACAGCTGCCATGTCATCAACACACACACCTCCAACACACACCACTCTATCACATACCATCACAACCACTGTTCCACCATCATCTGTGTCTACAGCATAAAAACCACCATTACCATCACAAACAGCCAAACCATTATCACCCCCTGCCAAAAAGCAGAAGACAACAGATGTTACAACATCTGTTGTAATGGCGACAGTGGTTGAAACACCACTGATCACCACTCAAACAACTGCCATCATAACCCCTGCTCAAAAGCAGAAGACATCTGCTGACATATCAGCAGTTGTAATGACAACAGCGGTTGTAACACCAGTTGTTTCAACCACTGTTAGTCAAACATCCACCACTGATCTCATCATTTCGACATCACAACCTCCAAAGCCTCACAAAAGAAAAAGAGAAACAACACAGGCTACTGATGAAAAGTATGATCCTGTTGCTGCTAAATATCCATTGGAATTAGAAGCTGTGAAAAATGAGATGAAACAGTTTTACACTAAAGATGACCCTACAAAAAGGAAATTTCCTTCTCTCATAGGTTTCATAATTCCAGAAAACATGGATGAATATCTCGAAATGAAAGCAAGACAAGCAAGGATAAGAGCCAAAGTTGAATGCAAGGATCAAGGTGATGAAGCCATTTTGGAAAGAAGGAAATTCCTGCTCAACAAAGTCAAACAGATGGAAGAATATGCAAGTAATCTGAACAAAGAAATGTCAAGTTTATTCCTTGAAGAACAACGAAATGAATTGAGAAAAGATTATCTTGCATACATAATGAAAGAAAAGTTCTATCCTGCTGAAGAAACAGAATTCAAAGACTGGCCAATCGTTGCACTAAAGCATGAGGCTAACAGAATTGAAAAGATTAAACTTGATCCACACAAGAAAAAGACAGCTCCAAATTGGAACAAATACAACAAATTCATAGCTGATCTTATTTCCGAGCATAAAAGAAAGAAGCGGGAGTTGGTGGATGGAAAGGTGGATACTGCAGATGCCATAGCAAAATGGTCAAAGCAGCAAACTGATGAAGCTTTTGAAAGACTTGAGAAGCAGAGGTTGAAAGTCTCTGACATTCCTAAAAAGTCTAACTACAAAAAGCTACAGGAGCAGGTCAAGACCTTTGAAACACAGATCAGCACAGCAGAAGCCTTTGTCACAAAATTGAGAGAAGAAAGGAAGGAAATGCTGTCTGCTGGAGTAGGAAAGAATAAAGAAGCTGATCAAATTGAAGAAGCTATCAAGAAAATAGCTTCAGATAAAGAAAGATTAGCAAAACTACAAGACCTTGCCAAAAGGGTCAAAGTAGTAAGCCAAAAGTCATCAGCAGATGTCACAAACAGTGAGCTGTATGACAAAGAAGTTGAAGCAGACATAGCTGCAGCTAATGAGATTATTGAAAAAGCATTCACACGAGTGTCTGAAGCTCATGATACTGCTCTACACTTCTTCTCTAGGCCAAACACTTTAAGTTCATCAGTCAATAAACCTCTCCCAAGAAACCCATTTGGTTTAAAAATACTAAAGTGGCTCTCTGATCAAAAGACCCATGTATTGACTCTGATCAGAACCAATGGAGAAGTGAGGCATATATCAAGAAATCAAGCACTAGGCCTAAGTGTTGAAGATCTACAAGATCTCCTTGAGGTTACACTGTGCAGGGATGAGGCTGATTTAAGTTCCAAAGAGTTTGAAGAAGAATTTAAAAGAAAAGCAAAGGAACTTCTGATGAAGAATAAAAATCCAGAATAATGACAGGTTTTGGCATTATCTGTTCCAGGGGGAGATTGTTGGGATTGAACCCTACCAGAGGAACAGATAATATAAAGCCAAAACCTGATCACGACAGTGGATTTACAATAAGCAGATGTTTACACTAAGCTCTCCCCTTGACAGTGGTTACCTATCTGCTGATACACTCTAAACATTGCTCAGAAGAACAACTGATGAACCAAACACTGATGAAACAACTAAAGACTGCTAAAGGCAAACGCTGAGCTCTATCTACTGCTGTCTCTTAAGTACTGCTGAAGATCCAAGCACTGCTCATTCAAAGACTGATCACTTTTTGAAGAAAGCACTGATGTTTCTAGAAATCAATGCTTAGGCTACAACAGTGAAACATGAACAGTGTTAGACTTGTTTTGTATTGTATTATCAATCAGTTGTTAGACATCAGTAGTTTTTGTATAGATCAGTGTTTATAGGTTGTTAAGCTGTTAGATGTCACTATCATGGTGATGTCAGCTGAGGTACATCAGTAGTTTGGTTTGCTTATAAATATGACAGTACTCTGTACTGTTATATTTGATTCGTTTTGAGTGAGTTCTTCTCCTCAATTCAATCCTTTCATCTTGTGCAACCATCTCTGGAGTATCAGGCTGAGGGGGAGTTTAGTCTGTAAGCTTGCATTGTAATCTTTTGCTTTTAATGTAATCTTTCGACTCTATGAAAAAGTAATTGTTTATCAAACTATATTCTCCTTTGATTGTGTTTAACAAAGTTTGTATTCATTTCCGCTGCACTTTACATCATTTCATATACTCTGAATGTTCAATTCATACAAACAAGCACAATCATGAGAGCCTCAGATCCTAACAATTACTTTGGGCATGGAGCTAAACTGATTCGATGTTTTCTCCATGTTGTAAGGAAATTTCACTTGTCCTACGGTTTTAACAAAATTTTATAAAAATTGATTTTCTTTAACAGTACGGAAAAATAATTTACATCGAGCCCCACGTGGCACTTTCCCACGAAAGTTTGCTAATATGATTAAAACACTTATTTATAGGAAGTACCAGCGGCGTATCCACCATGTTTTGCCCATATTACCTCTGTTTCGTGAGGCGGTGTCACGTGCGTCGATAAGGCACATATAGAATTTCGATCCCTCGGTCCAAGCGATAGGATGCTAGACCGAGTCTTGAATTGAAGTGATTTGGGTGTAGACAAAGCGTTGATAGCGAGTGCGAGTAGTTCGATCATACGAAACATGGATATGGCACACAGGGTTAGATGACGATTGATAAGCGATAGTGAATGACACGATTTTCGATTCGACTAGATGCGATTTCGATTTGATTCCACATAAAACCCACATGGCATGTTTTCACGAGAGTTGCTAATATGGAAAACACCACGTTTCCCATATTAGTTTTGTCCCGCGAAGCAATGTCATGTACCCTAATTCTACACCACTGCGCTGACTTCCAAGCGATAACCGAACATCGATAGGCAATAGACCCTGATAGTTGATAAGTGACAATTGTTGCGTTGCGAACGATATGCGATTGGATTGAGTTGAATACACCACAAACAGTAACTAATGATAGCCCACATGGCCCTTTTTCCACGAAAGTCTGCTAATATGGTCAAAACACCATCATGTTTCGACCCTATTAGTTTTGTCTCGTGAAGCGAGGTCGTGCGTGCTAACATAACACAGATAACACGAGTATCGATGAGTGACAGCGACACGCGATGAGAGTATCGAGTTGATGAAATAGGCGCGAAATGCGTTAAAGCGAAAAGCGGCGAGTGATTTTCGATACTCGTCTAGCGATCCACAATAAGCGATCCACACCAGGCGGTAGAAGTTCACACAATAGTTCAATAACCAGCGTTAGAGATTGCGAGGTAAACACATGATGCGATTGCGATTTGGAGCCACATATCGAGTGATTTTGATTGCGAGATAGATCTAGCAAAACTGCAATTGAGTTACGATGTAGACTTACGACCAGTCTTGCGTTGCTCCAATTGCTCTTCGGGGTGAACTTACCTAAGTCCATCGATGTGGCAATTGTGTTGCGTACGCAGACTTACGAGAAGTCTCGCAGTGATGCGATTTTGTTTTGTTACGCCTTGCGATCGATTGTAGTGTGTCGAAAATAACCATTATAATATAATAGGTCTAATAACGTCCAACTCCACATGGAACTTTCTTCACAGAGCTTTAGTAGTATGGTAAAGCACACCTTGTGTTACCCCTACTACTTATACCCCGTGCCTTGGTGTCACGCTTTGTTGACATGGCCAAGACCCTTGACCATGCTTTTAAACGTTATGACACCATTAGAACTTCACTACGATCTCCGTGCACTGACCAAGGTAATCCCGTGTGCACCCGCGATTAGTTGTTCCTTGCACGTCTATCGTACCTCATTCTAAGAGTGTTGTAAGGGTAAAATATGTTATATAGTACATAGTGCTAGCGTTTACATGGTACTCGAGTATAAGAGAAATAGAATCCACATGCGACGATAGGTGAAGTAAGCTCCACACATAAAAGAAAACGATAGCGATAAGTCGTATTATTACAACCATATTAGAAGCAAAACAACATTGCTGTGGAGGACACCTGCGAAGACTGCGGCTGTTGCTGACTTCCTTCAGAGTTGCGATCCTGCGCGGCAGCGCTGTGTATGATGACCATAACAGTTGCAATTTGTGCAATAGTGACAATTTGCTTCTGGTGGGTGATGATATGTGCACGTGAAACACAGGGGATGAGGCCCATTGTAAGCACGTTTTGGTTGAACTGGGACTGATCGGAGAGGTTCGGGTTGCGGCAGTCCAGTTGTTGAAGAGTCTGGGCTCGCGGTCTTTCGTTTGCGGCTAGGTTGAGCTTCCTGAGATGATGCAGTGTCGTTGTCGGACTCGCCTGATGATTTGACAGAGGCTTTGTCGGAGCAATCCTTAGAAGAACCTTCAGAGGAGTTGTAGGACGATCCACCGACCGATTCGCCAGAGGAATCGTCGGAGGAGTTGATGATGATTGCTTGATGAGCTTGTTTGACAGGCTTCTTGGAGAAGAACCCGTCTAAAACTCGTTTACTGTTGATCTCTGCGGCTAAACGGTAGGCTTCTTTGATGGTAGCAGGTCTTGCAGCTTCGACAAAATCACCCACACTCTCAGGTAAGCCGCGGAGGTATTTCACGATGGCTTTCCTTGGAGTGTCAACTTGACTTGGGCAGATTGCACTAAGCTGCTTGAACCTTGCTGTATAGCCAGCATTGTCACCTTCGGTTTGCTTAATTTCCTAAAATTCGTTTTCTAGCTTCTGGACTTCGTGAGGAGGACAATATTCTTCCTTCATGAGTTCCTTCAGTTCGTCCCAAAAGAGGGCGTAAGCTGTGGAGATCCCACGTTTGTTGCGTTCGGAGGTCCACCAGTCGAGTGCTCGCGATTGAAATACTCCGGTAGCACAAGTAGTACGGAAACTATCGGGACACCCACTTTGTCGAAGGGTGACTTCGATAGAATCGAACCACTGGAGCAGTTGGGTCACACCTCCTTCACCTGTGAATTCCATCGGGTCACAGGCTTTGAAGTGTTTGTAGAGGAAAGTAGATTGCGGCGAATCCGTCTTAGAGTCCTTCGCGGCTCGAGCGTTGCTGAGAGAGTGCACTTGAGCGACAATTTGAGGAGTGAGCTTGACCACTTCCTTGGTCACAAGCGAGGCAATCCTCTTATCGGCGCTTCGTTTGGCTCTTCTCCTAGCTATTCGTCTCGAGATAGAGTTGTTGGAAGGCATCTAGACAGAGAGAGATTTGGAATGAGATTCGATCATAATGATTTCGAGTTTACGATGCGATTGAGCGCGGTCGAAACTTGTAACGTGCAATATAAATAGACTTCACATAGGAGCCACATAGGAGACACGAAACTTCCTAGATTTTCACACAATGTCTTGATTGTACTTAGATATAGATAGTTGTAGTTCATACTTACACACATATATTATGGTTTAGAATGCGCGAGGACGCGTTGAGAGAGGGATTGCGAGGGAAATCGGACAATTTGGACATTAGTTTTGTTGCGAACATTCGGTCTTTGTTATGGATTGCGATGGCTGTGCGAGTTGTGTGTTTTGTAAAACAGGGAGCGAAAATGGATAATCGCAATTAAACACATAAAACGTAACTGAGTTCATCAAATCGTAAAATCCGGTGAGTTGTAGGCTTAGTAAGATACTCGGAGTGCCTCGGGTGTTTAGGCGTCGACTACCCAAGGTAACTCAATCACACCCAACAAGTTCGTGCACACACGTTGACTATGGAGGTTTATGCTTCCACTGGGATGCAGCTCATGGCATTCATCCTCCAAGTCGTCGCGTGGCTCGAGTCATTGTGATGGTCGAGTCCCTGGTGAGAGCTTTTTGAAAAATATTTTAGGGAGTGGAACGGTTCATTAAGGTACGGGTTTCACCCCTGACTTAACAGTTTCGTTCCCAATTTGTGGTTACGCTCATCGAATGAATCCGAGAGCTCCACTAGAATTTTGAAAGGGAGGCTTTTGTCGAGGTATGGATGTCACTCCTGACTCAATGAAAGATTCTCGTGCTAGAAAAATGCGCTGAGTGAGCAATCCTATCGAGAGTTACTGGTTTTCACACCTGGTCTCGACTGGATCGCTCGGTTGTGAGATGCGAGTATTTTCGAAAACATGTGTATTATGTCCGCCTTAGGAAAGGCTAAGTAGTATTCCAGCCTTAGGAAAGGCTTCTTCGTGTGAAGTTGTAGTATACGGGGTTCACACAAAGTCATAGTTTTTGCAATTTCGATCAGATGCATCAGGTAGGCGCAATACAAACCCTACTGGGTTCGTACGAGGCAGCCTGTGGGTGCTTAGACTATAGACTAGGTCATTCTCTAAGACGTCGACCCGGACTAGGTCGAGTCTTGCCTAATTCCTTATAGTTATGGCTCTGATACCAATCTGTCACACCCCAACCGATGGCGGAATCATCGAGGCGCGGCACTAGGCGAATCAGATTACTCAAGAGAATCCATAACAACTATATTGCGATAATATTTATTACATTCGTTATCCCATACTAACAAATAATACAATCACATAAGTCATCACATATTTCTTGTCCTCTCGAACAATTCAAATCCGACAACCTAGATTTTAGGTGAGTTTCTAGACTTCCTAGCTTGATTTGATGTAGGCTTCAACTAGTCCTGCAACATACGTTAAAATAATGTCAATACAAAAGTATTGGCGAGTATACAGGTTTGATATGTAATAGAATAATAGATTAAAAGTGCTGCGAATTTCCATATGCATAAACGTAATACACGACATATATACTCACAAAACTGATACTACCAGCTAAGTCCTCGATGCTAAACTCTTCGATGGCATAACCAGACCCCGTCGGGCGCAATAGTACTATACTAGTCGTGGTGGGACGTCACGAGTATAAGTCCTAGCATACATGCAACTAGCATCACGTATATCTATGCAAACAGTTATTCGCAAGTGATAAATTGACAATTTGAATCATTCGTTTGATAAGTTTGATTTATAAGGAACGTATGTTACACCCAAAATTCGATAAAAGGGGTCAAGTATACTCACAGTGCGTATTTGGTTGGATTGACGGGATGATGCCTGAGAATGCCCTGATTTTAGACTGATTACATGAGTATCGAATTACGCGCTACTTGGTATCGTATTACACGAAATTGGACGAAAGTTAGATCGAAAGTTGGCCCATTCGGATAGGCCGTCCGATCGGATAGGCTGTTCGATCGGATGGTCAGCTCGATCGAGTGGGCTGCTCGATCGGCCAGCTCGTCCAATCGGCTAGCCTGGCCGATCGGCTGGACCGCTCGGTCGGCTGGGCCGCTCGGTCGGCTGGGCCGCTCGATCGGCTGGGCCACTCGATCGGCCGGCCTGTCCAGCTGTTTTTCGACGATTTTCGCGTGTTTTCGGTGGTTTGGTCGGAACGTTGTTGTGACGTGTTGAACAACTGAAATCCCATCAATTTCCGACCTGTTCTAACGGCCGGGAATCACCCCGTTCCATCAGGACTTGCCGTTCTTGACGGTTTTCCTTTGTTTAACCCGTACTTGGTGGTTACATTGCAAGGAATCAGATCTTTGACCAACGCGTCACTAGGAATGAGTAGAAGGTCGGTCCAAGCTCTGGTTCTACCGTTTTTATGTATAGATCTGATGTGAAAACCTTGATTATCCTTATGGAGTTTCCTAGATCTGAGTTGTTCTTGGTGGAATGAGGCCAACATTTGAAGTTCATAAGAACTTCATGATGACATCACTCTAGAACATCTCAAATCCGTAACTTCTTGGTTAGAAAACATAGATTTAGACGAGATTTGTATAAAGTCGCATGGAAACCATTCGGATTTGAGTTGTTCTTCATGGGATGACATCACCTTTGAAGAACTCCATGGTGACATCACCCTAGAACACTCCAAATCCGTTGATTTCACGGTTAAAAGTTGAGATTTGAAAGGTAGAATGATGAAGGAATGCATATAGATCAAAGAAGTACAAGATTTGAGTTAAAAACTTACGAGAATCGCGAGAAATCGGGAGACTATGGGGCTGGAACGTCTTGGTCGAGTAGCAGCAGCAACAACAAGTGTTTGGGGGGTGAAGAGGGGTATTTATAGGCAAGGAAGGAGGGAAAAGGAGGAAAGGTGGGCTGGATCGGTTGGCCCGTTCGGTCGGCCGGCCCAACCGATCGGCTGGCCTGTCCGATCGGGCGGCCCAGCCGATCGGCTGGTCCGTTCGATTGGGTGGCCCAGCCGGTTGGTTGTCCTGTCCGATCGGCCGGCCCAGCCGTTTGGCTGGCCCGTCCGTACGGAAGCCTTTAGTCCTCGTTTTTGGTGCGTTTTCGACTGTTTGGGCCATATTTTCATATATTCATATTATTATTTAATTACCTATCATAAATACTCACAAAAGGGTCGTATATACGTATCTATATAACCAATATTCGGTGCGATGATCGAGTTACGCGTGCCTTCGAGTGCGTTCTTCGATGTGATGTGCCACAATGATTATCGGGGCACTACTTGCTCGTGTTGCCATCATCGTCACGACGGCTGGAGACATGGTACTCACCCGATAGTCTTTGTTAGCGTTGCTTGTTTACGTTTTGACACCTCACGGTTATCGAGGAGGGTAGATTAAGCCCTCACTCAACATCATCGTGTGTGTTATAATTTATGAAAATAGGTTTGTAATAGCGATAGAATATGCGTAATTATTCGATTATACTTCGATTTAGCGATATATCTGGTATAGTTACATTATGATCCGAATCTCTGGTGCTAGGCGTAACGAGTGTATCGAGTAGTAACAACGCACGAAAGTGCGGGTTGTTACATACTAGGACCTCCTTCAATACCCACTGGTATTGGATGGCGGGGGTGCGAATGACTTGATCCCCTCATATGTAAACTACTATTAATACATTAACCCGGCTACTTGGGATTGTATCCCTGCTGACTCAAACCACTTAGCCGAGGGTAACGTCACATTCAAAAGAAGGGCCTACCACATTACGCATTAATAACTTAATTAATTATCTTTCAATATTCCAACCCTTTTGGATTGTATCCTTGCTGACTCAAACTACTGGGTTAAGGGTAACGTCACCTTCAAAAGAGGGGCCTACTACTATAACTAAGATAATCTCTTAAAAAGTGCAAAAGTGCGGAAATCATCAAAGGTTACACTTAAGGCGAGTCGGATCCAAGTGATTCATCTTGTCTATCTGTTTTTATTTTATTTTTATTTTCAACATTTTTAGTTTTATTTTTATCTTTAAAACCTTTTTCTAAAATTTAAATTTGATTAGACGTTGAGGATAAACTGGTATTAAAAGCTCTTGTGTCCTTGGACGACCTCGGTATCTTACCAACGCTATACTACGCTCACGATGGGTGCACTTGCCCATATGTGTGTTTAGCGTTAGTAGAATATCGTGTTTTATAAATTTAAAACTTGACTAAAGTGTTAAAAGGGGCTTAAAATATAACTAAAAACCTATCACACACTACGCACATCATTTTCACAGGTATTTTTTTTGGTAACCTTCATCATATTGATTTTACAACTCACACTTTAAAGCTTTTCTATAGGTATTGCTTAAGGTATTTTATTAACAATTTTAATGATAAGTTTCGTAACTCACAACTGAAAACTTTAGCTTAGCGTCTTGGGAGTCAAAATCAAATTAGAAAGTTCAACTCCACTACGGAAGAAATTGGGAAAATAAGTCAACAAGCTCGTCAATGGCTTGAGAGTCATGCACTTGATAAATTGACACTTGCACATGATGGTGGTAAGCGATATGGGCTGCTTATTACAACTTGCCAGAGATATTCAACAATGTACTTAAAGGTGCTCGTTTTTTACCAATCACAACATGTGTGCAACTTACATTTTACAGATTGGTTAACTATTTTGATGCGAGGCGTCCTATTGGGATCTAGTTGCTCAAGATAACGGAGATGTGTATACTTCTCATGTTGCTGCAAAACAAGTAGCCTTGATGTCAAAAGCTAGTGCACATTCTTTAAGATCATTTAACCGACAAAAAAGAATATTTGAGATGATAACTCAAAAGAGGGAAAATGTCCAAATAGTTAATTTGGAACAAAAAACTTACACATGTGGTAAGTGGGAGATATTTAAGTATCTGTGTTCTCATGTTTTGAGTGCATGTGCCAATCTTTCTTTAAACACTTGGCAATATGTTTACAAATGCTACTCAATTGTTGATTATTTTGCTACTTTGCAATCGAAGAAGAAGATATCGCACTTTGCGAGTAGTGGGTCGAAGGTTTGAGCCACCACACGCCGGGTAGGCGAATGAGCGGTTCTTTTTGGAGGACAATCCGACAACACTGTTGCCTTCATAGGGGTGAGACTATCCGAACCGTCGACGTTCTTTCATCTCGTTTTATGGTAATCCGGCTGGATTGCGAAAGATTCGAGACGATCCACACCGCCGTGCAGCACGAGGGTGGTTACCTCGGGGAGGACGACATCATTCAAGTGGCTCTCATAAACGTTAGGCACAAGCACCACCGTGACTTCAAACTCGTCTCGGCGTGGAAAATCATTAGATTTTTTTATTTAAATTATGTGTTTTTTAATTTTAATATTAGGCAACGTTTAATTTATGTAATGTCTTTAAATTTTATGTAACGTTTCATAAAATCTAATGTTATGTATTGATTAGTAGTAATGTTTTTATAAAACTGCGTGTCATGTGTCGAAAAACACTACGTCTTCACACTCCGGGCCACACCGTCTGTTTTAGCACCATGTCACGTTCTGACGCGTGATCCACCTGTCGCATAATGCCTTTTTGTCAAACCCCTCTGTACCGTATGATCAGGCTAATTTCCTAGCCTTCGATCATTCTAACATCCGTGGAAATAACTTAAACTTTTATTTGCAGTTTTAATTCCTTTTTTCAAATTAAATTCTGTATTTAATAAAAAAGGTGGACTCGTGAACACCTCTCTTTTATTTCATAGCTGTCAGAAAATCTCTACTTTCCATTTAAACTCAAATTATTTATCACAAAAAATGTAATTTATTAAGTGGCACCAAGCCAACACACTTCTCCTCCATCCATCCATCCACTCCAAACCCCCAATTCCAATTCCACTTCCACTTTCTTGATTTATTGTTCAAAGTTTTCAGCTTTTTGGAAATGGGTACAAAAGCCTCCCACTTTTAAAAAGTTCCACAACACCACCACCAAAATTATCATCATCATCCTAATAATAATATGCCAACAGTTTGGTTTTCTTTGAAGAAATCACTCCACTGCAAATCAGAACCACAAGATGTCCATGACCCCAAATCCAAGAAACATTTGGCCACAATCTTGACCCGGAAACCCGGAAGATCCGGGTGTTCAAGGTCCATTGCAAACCTCAAAGATGTCATTCATGGTGGCAGTAAAAGACACTCAGAAAAGCCAGTTAACTGCAGTCCTAGATCTATTGGTAGTAGTGAGTTTTTGAACCCAATTACTCATGAGGTTATTCTTAGTGATACAAGGTGTGAGCTTAAAATCACTGGCTTTAATGGTGGGCTTAATAATGGTGGTCTTGAGGGTGGTACATTGATGCCTGGAACACCTGGGCCTGGTGGGCATCTAACAATGAATAATGTTAAGAATCAGCAGCAGCAGCATACAACTGCAAGAAGAACAGTTTCAAACTCATTGTTGTTGTCTTCAGATGGAAAGAATGGGGTTCAAAAGCCCAGAGGTTGTTGTTTAGAGACAGAATCTAATGGGTCAAATGGTGGTGGCGGTGCAGTCACGTGCCATAAGTGTGGGAAGCAGTTTGGAAAGTGGGAAAATCTTGAAGCCCATCATCTGTGGAAGCATGCTGGTTAGTTTTTCTGTTTGAATAATCATTCTTTAATCTATCAAGATTTGATCTTTTTTGTTGATTCAAGGCTCATGATGGTGTTTATAGTTTTTTAAATTTTGAAAAAGTAAGAAACTTTAATGTAGATTCTTGTTCAGTGTGGTAGTTGCTGAATTTATGGTCATTTTTTTTTTAAATTATTCTCATTTAATCTATCAAGATTTAAGCTTAATGTAGCATCTTGTTGTTGTTATTGGTAGTTACTGAGCTTATGGAGGGTGATTCATCAAGAAAGATTGTGGAAATAATATGCCGATCGGGCTGGTTAAAGCCCGATAACAATTCGGGTCGAATCGAGAAGGTTTTAAAAGTACACAACATGCAAAAAACGCTAGCCCGATTCGAAGAATACCGAGACTTGGTGAAAACCAAAGCCAGCAAACTAGCAAAGAAGCATCCTCGTTGTCTAGCGGACGGGAACGAACTTTTAAGGTTTTACGGCACGACAATCGCGTGTTCTCTTGGTATCAATGGCGAATCGAGCTTATGCATTTCGGATAAATGTAGTGTTTGTCGGATTATACGACACGGGTTTTCCACCAATAGGGAGCTCAAGGATGGCGTAGGCGTTTTCACAACTTCAACCAGTGCACGCGCTTTTGAATCCATAGAAGTGTCGGAAGACGGGCCGGATGCACGAAAAGCGTTGATGGTGTGTAGAGTGATTGCGGGCCGGGTTCACCGACCGTTGGAGAACATTCAAGAGATAACGGGCCAGACGGGTTTCGACTCGTTGGCTGGGAAAGTCGGCCCACATTCGAATATTGAAGATCTTTATTTGCTTAGCCCCAAAGCTCTCTTACCTTGCTTTGTGGTGATTTGTAAACTCTAGACACATGACATTTTGTATGGTTTCTTTTAGATAGGATTATGATTTTCTTGGTTAGTCAGAAATGCATTCAAGAAAAGATTTTGAATTTCGGTCATGCCTTTGTACATTATCGAATTAAATATAACCACTTAATAGTCCGGACTGTCATTGATGGTCCGGACCATTGATCCCCACAATTATAACAACATTAAATAGTTCGGACCATTATTGGTCTGACGGTGTGGACCACTGGTCCCGACCTTCAGACCAACAACGATTCAAACAACTGTTACCAATGTGACCTAAAAGTGTCCAAACATACCCCACATATGATATGCACATCACTCTATGTTTCTCAGTTTGAATTTGGCCCATTTTTATTGAATATAGATACCCAAAACTCCAAAAGAGTGCATGTGGTACTAACTGCAAAGAACTGTACAAGTTACCAAATTAGCAATCTGGTGAAGTAGCATTTTGTTTTTGTCTATTTAGCTGTCTCAACCTTTAAGATTCGATTTTGTTTCCCTCCAGATTTTCAAGTTTGAATCTTTTTGCCAAAAGAAAACTGGGCTTTAGCTCAAGAACAAAACACATAAAGGTTGAGGTACAACTATTTAAAGCATGATAAGGTCTATCCTTAGATACAGAGAAAAACATATTTTCAACATATTCATTCCCTAAACAAATACATTATTTTCACTTTTTATGTTGTATGTATATTTGTGTGTGTATATATATATTATTTTAACAAGTTATAATACTTGATAGTATCCTTAAGTTATATACAATGTTGTAGAAGGCGCTAGGCGCTAGTCGGGCGGTGAGGTACCGCCTAGGGATTAATCGGGATTAATCGGAATGGGATTTTTATATGTATTTTTTCAAAATTATATATATATATACACCCAATAATATAAAAATAATACTTCAAAATTCACATAAATACTTCAAGTTTCAGATAGTATGGTTCGATTTTGACCGATTTTGGCCAATATTGACCGATTTTGACCGATTAATATAGTCCGATTAATCCGATTTTTGACCGCCTAGGTACCGCCTTTGACCGACTTTGACCATGGCCGATTAATTGACTGACTAGCTCAAAATTAGGCAGTAAGTGGCCGCCTACCGCCTAACTTATATATTAATCAAATGATACAAAATGCAACAATAAACAAATGTTTTCAAGTAGTAAATTAAAGTTTAGATGAGTGAATCTTCCTTTAATTCCTATTTCTTTATATTTAGGCTGCATGGTCCGAGATAAAACCCCTAGTCATGCCACATCAGCGCCACGTAGGTTTTAAGGCAATAATGGCACAACCCCCCCCCCCCCCCTCCAACATTGACGGTGGGAAATAAAACCCCTAATTATTAATTAAGAAAACAAGAAAAAAAAAGAAAAAGAAAATCTGATTGGTTGTTTACAAATGGGGTCCACCAAATCAACCCTTAACGCCCGTTATTGGGTTGGCGTGCCAATGTATAGCGCCCCTCTTTAACGAGGGAGGGGTGATGTTGGGGGCGCCACCCAGCTAATGTGACTGGGGGCGTTGCCCGACACCGACCAACCTCAGAGTAGTTGTACTTCTTTGACTGACCCGGACATGTATACGATGGTTCAGTTTTCGGTTAATGGTTTTGGGTAATGTTGGTTTTTGTTTATAACAATTTGGGGAATGTCGGTTTACGGTCCGGATCAGTCACTACCAAGGAAGATGGTCTTTTTTTTTTTTTTTTTTTTTTTTTTGAACGGCAAATTTGGATCACTGACGGACCACTGGAGTATCATCGTGCCACCAGAGGAACCACCCGATCATATCCATCTCCACTAGGCATAATGCCACACCAATTCAGGAGGAAACCCAATAAACATGGGAAAACCCCCCTTGTGGGAATCGAACCCAGGACCTATTGGTCCCAAAGCCTTATCCCACCACCAAGATGCCACTAGGCTATAAAGCCATGGGCAGGAAGATGGTCTTTTGCTTTTGAATTAAACACAATCTCTATTATGATCACATGGATTTAAATAAATGCTCTGGGATACATGCAAAAGCAAAACAATATCCGCATATGGGTTTAGAAACTAGCAGCTCATTTTAATGATAAAGCAGTTTAAAGATAGACAATACTAAAAGATTTATTGTTTATGGCAGTTGGCATTTACTATTTTGATGTAGACTCTTCACTCTTTCTTGACTGAAGGGCCTATTTTTGTGTTTCATCATGACATCTGCTTTGTTTTGTTTTGTTTTGTTGCATTCTTTGCATTGTTATTTGTACTCTTGTGCAACAATTTGGTCACATTTCTTCTCTGTTTTGATTGGAGGAAGGAAGCCATAGTCAATGCAAGAGTCAACTGTTGCATGTATTACTTCCTGTAAACTATACTTGAACCTAAAACCCAAATCTTTCAACTTCTTTGAGCTTATCTCAGTGGGAACTGGTACCATTTCTGCCTCTAAAAGACTGCATATAAATAAAACAGGTGAGGTGAGATCTTTAATACCCTTTAAAAAAGTTCAAATCTTTATATATCCTTTAGAAAAAGTTTGAATCTTTATATACCCTTTTAAAAAAAGGTTAAATCTTTATATACCCTTTAAAAGAAAATAACAAAATTTAACATGTTTACAAGATGATTTCTCAAGATGAACACTGACCAACGATTTTTTTTTTTTTTTTTTTTTTACTTTTGACTGTTTTGACCAACGTGGGGCCAACACGTGGGCTAATCTTGTGAAAATCTTACCTATTATGTGGCGAAATCTAGACGTGGCACGTACTACAAGGAGAATTGTTTGAATCAATCTTTAATCGACACGTGGTAGAATACGACATTTGGGCCAACAATTTGTTGAAACAAGACATTTGGGCCAAAAAAATCCCCGAATGCCCCTCCCCTCCAATCACAAGCTGCCACGTGGTCGCATATGTAAATTATTCACGTGTCCTATCCGTAGCAATTGGACACGTCTCCTGCCATGTGTCGATTCAAGATTGGTCCAGATAATTCTCCTTGCTAGTGCATGCCCAAAATTTTCACCCTTTCGCCATATGTCGCCTTTTGATTGGTCAAAATAGTCTAATTCTAAATAAATATTCTTGGGTTCACTTTCATTTTGGCAAATTATCTGGTGAGTATGTTTATTTGTGCTATTTTACTTTTAAAAAAAGTTCAAATATTTTTGAGAAAAAAAGTCAGGGGTTTTGACCTTTGTGAACTAGAGGAAGGATACACTTCTGCAAAATGATGAACCAGTTCAGACAATGTACAACTATCAGTGCAGCAGATATATCGCCCTTGTGCTTGATCATGCTCCATAAGGTACAAGTGTGCATTGCATATGTCTTCGGTATGAACCAAAGCAATTGAACCCATTCTTGAATTCACAGCTGATAGTACAGGTAACAGTTCAGAATCACCTATGAACAATGAAATCGACACGTTAGAACCAACCAACCAAATTGTGTATAGTCATTTGATCACAAGGTCAAGTGTCAACAACCTATGATTGGCGAGAGAAGAAACCGAATGCTCAAAGGGACGGTTAAAGTGAGAAAAGGGCCTGCAGCAGTGGTTGTGATGATGGATACAAGTTGTATGTTGTTATCTTTTGCGAATTCGAATGCAGCATCTTCGGTTAAACGCTTGGAGAGTACATAAACCTGCATAATGGGTGTTTGAAAGTGCGTTTTGAAAGCGGAATTGTGGTATTTAATGATATGATCATATGAATAAGATAATCACATGCAATAAATATGGTGTGGATAATAGTTCAGATGTGTTCATGCTCCTATAAGTTATAATAATCACATATAATGGTGTTGGTTTTTGGAACATCTTGAATATATAAGAAGGAATTTCAGTAGAAATCTCTATTATCTATTGATGTATGTGAAATTATATAATAGAGTTTATATAAACACCACCAATGATAATAAAATATATAAAATACATACAATAGAAAAGTAACAGACACTAGAGTTCACCTACCTATGTGGAACAAAGTTTGGTTCATTTCCTTGTCTTGATTCCCATTTCAAACAACCTACCTTGAACATCTATAACTCATCCACTTTACCACCATTTTGGACACATTTAAGTATTTAACTTGTTGTGAAACTCTCAATAAAAAAGATTTTCTTAGAGCATCTAGTTGTACTCAGTTGAGTAGTTTGTTACATTTCAGTTGTATTCTCAGGATCTTGTATATACATAGGATGCCTTGTATAGTACTTGATCAGTTGATTGATTTTGATTGAGACAATACTTACACACATACCTTAAAGTGTCATAAAAGTTAAAAATTGTTAGGCAAACAATTATTAGACATATATCTATCTCTCTCACACACACACATCAAATACAAATAAATTTTAACGTATAAACTGTACAAAGTGAAAGAGAAATTCACGCGTGACATTTTCGTAACTACTCTAAATAGAGTAATTACCTTATAACATAACTTTGCTAGGATAGTACAACCTTGTTGTAGAGTAATTGTAAGCAACTCAACTTTCTTAATCAAGTACAATTTTTGTTGCAAAGTAATTATTTGATTAATAGAGTAATTATCATCATTACGAAAAGGTTACCGCGTTCTTTTCTTCTTCACTTCTTACATTTTACACGCTAAATGTTATTTGTACCGATCTCACCTCCATATATATTTATATATAATTGTTTATACACAGAGCTAACAAAATTCATTGTTTTCTATTAAGAGTTCATTACATGGATAGTCCTTATGGTTTATTGAAAATAACACCTTTGAGTATTAAGGCTAACTTTCGTTAATTTTTCTGGTATTTGGTGTAAAAATGACTAAAATACCCTTACATAATTTTATGTTAGTACTCAAAAGTGCTACATTCAATACACCACAAGGACTATCTATGTAACTCTAAAAAATATAAAAACTCATTATATTTGTAAAAAATAATATTACAAAATATGCTACATAAAAATATTCAATAATTATATTTCTAAAACTAATACACATACAATTACCAAACTTCTATCATGAGAAAAACATGTAATAGGGACAGTGTTTAGGTTTTTAATAAATTTTATATAACTATTATAAAAAGTATGATAAATATAAAACTCATGCATAGTATCTCAAATATAATATACACACACATTTTTTTCTCTCTTTTTTTATATTCGAATCAACAAATTTTTTTCTCTCTTTTTTTATATTCGAACCAACAAATTTTTATTACGACTCTTTGTTTTGTTTAGTTAATATTATATTATATAAATATTATGTTATATTATATTATATTATGTCATGTGTTATATTCTTTGTTCAGTTTAGAAATTTTACATTATATTATATTATGTTATATCATGTTACCAAAACTAAACAAAGAATATAATATATGGTATAATATAATATGACATGCTATAATATAATATAACACAACATAACATAAAAAAGAATCATAATAAAAATTTCTAGGTCTGAATATGATAAAATATAAAAAAATGTGTGTGTTATATTACATTAAAGATAATATGCATGAGTTTTATATTTACCATATTTCTTTTTTGAATTAGTTATATAAAAAATTCATAAAAAACTAAACATTGTCCCTACTAAATGTTTTTTTTCTCATAATAGACGTTTGGTAATTGTATATATATTATTTTTAGAAATATAATTATTAAATATTTTTATGTAGCATATTTTATAATGTTATTTTTTTACAAATATAATGAGTTTTTATATTTTTTAGAGTTAATTACACATATGGTCCTTGTGGTTAATTGAAGGAAACACCTTTAAGTACTAACAAAAAATTATTTAAGGGTATTTTAGTTATTTTACACTGATTTAACAGAAAAGTTAACGACACTTAGACTTAATACTCAAAGGTGTTACAAAATCAAAACGATATAACCTGAACTTGTTAAAAAAAAATAAGTTAGTACTGAAGGAACGATGTTACTTTTAATAAACCGCAAGAACTATCTTTGTAATTAACTCTTTCTAATAATTTTCCAAAAATATATAGACACTTAAGTAATTACTACTATACATTTTGATAATAGCTTGATTCCAGCAAATGCTATAATCATAAAAAAAGGAGACTGGTTTAATGAAATACTAAAAACTTAGTATTGAAATAGAAAGATTAGAGGGTGTTTGGCATAATGTGGAAAGTGAATGTTGTACTAAATTATAAAAATGGTGTTTTGATGTATTCATGATGTTTCAGAAAAAAAGTGAGAGATCTATTTACCCAGCCACTTGATTTCTTGTTCCAAACAACATCAATCGGTATCTGACAAGATTCATCAACAACCGACACCCATTCTCCTTCTTCGTTTCTAGCTGTCAAAGTGCTGATCGAAGACGTGAAAACGACCCGTTTAACTGTATTTGATCTCAAGCAAGATTTAAGAATGTTCAAGACTCCATTGATCGAAGGCTTAATAACATTTGATTCAACATGATCCCTGTCTTCAAATAAGAAACAAAATACAAAACATGAATACATCAATCAATGGTATCCGGACAGTGTGTGAATGGTGTTCTAACACAGACGGCCTGACTTACCATCATCGGTAGATTGAACGATAACATCCATGGAAGCAGCAACATGAAAGACACCATAGCAGCCTTGTACCGCATCGTCGAAGCTCCCTTCTTCATGCAAATCGGCTTTAAACAACTTTAACCGATCACCACCGCCCCATAACTTCAACAAACGATCACAGCTATCCGAACCAAGATCGCGGACAGTGGCATTAACAGTGTAACCTTTGTCCAGAAGAGTCTTCACCAACCATGACCCAATGTAACCGGTTGCTCCAGTCACACAGTAGGTCTGGTCAAGATTTTGTTGGTCCATAGATATGAAGGTGTGTGTAGGCTGTAGAACCAACTGGTGATCTTCTTCCGGTCTCTTATTACTAGCCATCACCTTTTTTTAAGGGTATTCATCATGTGAACTTGTGACATGTGGAATGGAATGATTTGTTCTGTTATTAATATTTTATTTCTGGCGTTACATATAAAACTATGCTTTTTTGAGTTATATATTTTGGTTTATTGTAATTCGTGAATTATTAAAATGAAATGCGTAACGTATTTGAAAACTTATCTTTTTTTTAGTATATTTTAAACTAGCCAGTGGACCTTTATCAAATTTAATAGTTTATTTATAGATTTTGATTCAAAACTTTGTTTATTTGAGTTTTATATTTTGGTTTATTTGTCTTTGATAGGCTTAAGGTGTTGATATTGATTAAAAATTAATGAATTAGGTTTTGATATATGTAAAGGTTGATGATTTCATTTAATCAACTATTTTAACAGGATTTATAAATTAAAACTAGAAGAAATCGAAGTTAAGTTATAACATAAGTAAGAAGACGCAAAGTATATGTATGTATAAACTTTATTAGAACTATTTATTGAAATATAATTACGTCGAAGGGCCAACGTAGACAGTATGTAAGCGTACGCACAAATCACTTAGGTTTGTTTTTTACGAGGTAATGAAATTAACGAGTGAATGGAATGAAATAAACAAGGGAAAAAAATTAATTATTATCATTTCATTGTCATGTTTGATTGTCCTTATGGAAATGGAATCATTACTTTGTTTTGTATAGTATATGAAAAAAATGAAGTAGTGAAATACAATTCATTAAAAATGATAAACATATCTATGTAATGTGATGTGATATGACACGATACGATACGATACGATGCGATATGATATCATATAATATCATATATAAATTAATGGAATGAATCACAATACATATGGAATGATCGATTCCATTAATGCATGTTAACAAAACATGTTTTCTTTCGTTGTCTCAGAATGATTTATTTCATCCATGCTTCAATTCCTTTTATACCAAACAATACCTTAGTTTTTGGATTAACAGTGTATAACCGTTTTCGATGGATTCAATAGGGAACCTAAAAAAAGTGGAGAATTGGGAAATCATGCATTTAACATGTTAAAAAGTATTTTTTTTAAGTTCAAAACTTTTGCATATAAAAATGTGTAGAACTAATTCTAATAAAAATATTTCTATCAACCCTGGTACTGCTAATTTTTCATATTTACTTTATCTAAACTTTCTAGTTTTTATCGTCCTAATTTGATAAGGCAATTTACACTAATGTAATTTCAATAAAATAATCTGACTAAGGTTTGGTCAATTTTGTCATATTCATCCAAAAAAAGTTTTTTTTTTCTCACACGAACCACTGATGTTTATAAATCATTATCAAATCCATCATATCTCTAACACTATTAAAGTTTAATGCTAAATGAGTGGTATTCTTGTTATTCTCTTTATTTATTTAATATTTCTAATTATTTTATTATTTACTATTATAATTGTTATTATTTTATTTACACATTATTGTATAAAATATAATATTAAATATTTATACATTTATAAAAGAGTAAATTGTCATTTTGGTCCTTGAGGTTTGGGTAGTTTTGCCACTTTAGTCCAAATCTCAAACCTTTTACATCTGGGTCCCTGTGGTTTCAGTTTTGTTGTCATTTTGGTCCAAAAAGAAAATCAGCTGATATTTCTAAAAAAAAAACTTGTTTTTTTTTTGTCCTTTTCTACAGGGGCAATTTGGTTATTACAAGTATTATTTTAACAAATTATTAATTAAAATAATTAAATTAATTAATTCTTTACCTTATAAAACAAACTCAACAGATTTATCAGTTTATCATCCCCCAACCCAACCCAACCTTCATCTTCTCCAAACCCAACTTATCATCCCCCACACACCTACACCGGTGATGAACGCCGGAGAAGTTCGGTGAAGTGAGTTTTGTGTCGAGATAACAACTATGGACGGTGTTGAATGACGATGTTGGAAGTGAACGCGATGATAGATATGTTGAAGTGACGATGATGGAAATGGAGGATGAGTTCAGTTGCACGACGATGACATGTTTGTGGCGGAAAAGATGGTGGTGGTCACCGGAGTTCACGTGAGCAGAAAAGGATGGATGGTAATGGTTAGCGACTCAAAACAAAACTCAAAATTCACTCCGGTTAATAATAATCATCTCTTTGGCGACCCGTCACAACCCTTCACTTCTCCTTAATCGTTAGAAACCAGGTAATCAGCGGCTTTGTTTATAGCTAAATCAGAGTGCTTTTCAGTTAAACCCTCCAGATCTGATTTGTTAAGAGGGGTGAAGGGTGGGGTTTTGATTTGGTGACGGGTTGAATTGTTTAGTATCAAATTGTTTATGGAACTCGAATTGTTTGGTGTCGAATTATTTATGTTACTCGAATGGTGGTTGAATCTGCAAGGGCGGTTGGGGAAGAAAGAGGTGGCGGGGGTGGCTGTCAGTGGTGGTGGGGGTTGGTTGTTGAGCCAGAGACAGGAGTAGCAGATTTGGGGATTGTTGTTTGTTCAATTGGACGGTTTGATACCGAATGGTGACCGAATTGATGTTTAATTGTAACAGAGGAATCGCAAGTAACCTCAACATGATCCAGATCTGAGCATATACCACCACTAGGGGTGGCGACAGAAGAACAATTAGGGTATTACGATTGCATTTGGGTGGGGAAGATGATAACTTTTATAAAGTCAAACCAAGATTTTATTTGAGATTATAAATAAAAATAAACTTTAAATTATTTGAGTTCATGACCATTTTGTCCCTGCAGAAAAGGACAAAAAACCAAGTTTTTTTTTTGAGAAATATCAGTTGGTTTTCTTTTTAGACCAAAATGGCAACAAAACTGAAACCACAGGGACCCAGATGCAAAAGGTTTCAAATTTGGACTAAAGTGGCAAAACTGCCCAAATCTCAGGGACCAAAATGGCAGTTTACTCTTTATAAAATTAATATATTAATAAACAATACTAAAAAATTATAATGATGGTCGGAATAATAAAATTAAAAATCAAGATTATTTTATTTAGAGTAAATTACAAGTTTTGTCCTTTATGTTTGTACCAAATTGCAGGCGATGTCCTTTACATTTAAATTTGTCGAGTCTTGTTCTTAACGTTTAAAAATCCTGCACGTTATGTCCTTTAGCACTAACCTAGTTAGATTTTTTGGTTAAATCAGATAACATAAGGGTGTTTTAGTCCTTTTACCTAATTATTTAAACATATTTAAATAAAATATATCAAAATTAAATATTAAAAGTTAATCTCTCTCCCCACGTCTCTCTATCACTCCACCCCCTCTCATCAGTCCACCCCTCTTTCTTATATCAGTCCTCCACCGCCACCATCAACCCCCACCCCCACCCCACCCCACCATTAACCACTAAAATCGAAAAATATGAACAATTAAGTGAAGACATGTGGTATTTATTGAAAACAAGTGCAAAATCCTAAATTAAATTAGGGGAAAACCATTGGTTGTAGCAGGTAGTGATTTGAGTGGCGTATTAAAAACATGAATTTGATTCATGTCAGTAAACATTTGTTTACTCGATCTTCTTTATCACAATTATTTTGATTGCTTCAGTTCTTTCGATTAAAGGGGATGTGCGGTGGATGAAGGCAGAGTGATCCGAGATGGTGGAGGTGCGGCGACGAAGGGAGATGTGCGATGGATGAAATCGGAGTGATCTGATGGGTTGGGTTAGGTTAGGTTTCCTCTAGTGTTGTTGTTGAATGGTGGTGGAGATAGTGAACATTGGTGGTGGCAGGTGGGGTGGATGGTGGCGTTTGTTGGTTGTGAAGGAGATGCTGGGCTAGGTTTTTTTTATTATATCTTATTCTATAATCTTTTTGCACATTTAGTCCCTTGATATAAGTTATTTACTCAATAGTTTCTGGAGAGGTAAAATGACAAGAATACCCTCATGTGCAAGGCACATGACCATATTTAACAAAAAAGTCTGACTGAGTGAGGGTTAAAGGACATGACGTGTAGGATTTTGAAATGTTAAGGACAAAACTCATCAAATTTAAATGTAAAGGACACCACCTGTAATTTGGTAGAAACATAAAGGACAAAACTTGTAATTCACTCTTTTATTTACATTTATTATGTATAAGGAAAATTATATATAACAGATAGGAAATCATCATAATATTAATAAGTAGTACTAACTAATCATTTACATTTATTGTGTATAAGGAAAATCGCTATCTATTAATAACAAAACTAAATGAATAGTGTTTTGAGTGATGGTTTCATATGAATGGCTAATCTGGGAGGTTGTCCATTTTGATCAAACGTGTCATCAAAAGGATTAGTATCCATTACACCTGTTACTCTTAAAACTTTCCTCTTTATGAATCTCTCAGTAGGATTAAAGAACGAAAATTTTTCTGATGTGGTTATTTCTCTCTCTTTAAGGCCACCATCGTCTCCTTCTCTCACTAGACGTTGAATCTATCATCGCCGCCGGCAATTTCTGTACGTCTTTCTCCTTCTCTTACTATAGAGAGAGATGGCCCCCGCCGGTGACCGTTGAATGCCTCTATCAGGCGGTGCCTCCAACTTTTCTCACTACCGAGATGAAGTAGAGAGAAATTCGCCGTCGGTGAGCCCAGAACATCTCTGCTCAGGCTGATGAAGATGATTTTTTCATCTGAGCCTACGATGGCGAGATCTGGCTTAGTTGTTGTAAAATATAACCCATCGTTGTCGGCTGCCGTTCTATGCTGTCCCGGGTAGCGGTGGCTGTAAACCATGTTCGGTCGATGATGTTGATGAGATCATTCTCACCTGAGACTATGCCTTTTCTTTTGAAAGTTGTGAGGGTTGTTTAGTCGATTAGATGCTTCTCACCTGAGACTACGATGGTTTAATCCATGACATTATTTTCCAACTGTTACCTTGTATTTTCTCTTTGAACATTATAAAAATAAATCCATGAGGACATCTACTTTTCTCATCAAAAGCTTTTTGGAAATGCCATATGCATTGAATACGCCCATTTATCCACTCAAAAGTAAAACAATGTGTTTAATTAATGGGAAATTTACGAAAATGTCATTTAACCACCGTTCTTTATGAAAATGTCACGTTCATGCGTCCGTGGACGGACTCCTGCACATGGGATGCGTCCAGATGCAAGGGATGCGTCAGGGAGGCATGGGATTCGCTGGGGAGGGCATGGGATGCGTTGGGGAGGCAAGGGATGCGTTGGGGAGGGCATGGGATGCATCGGGGGAGGCATGGGATGCGTCGGGGATGGACTCTTCAACATTTTAAAGGACACGCGTCAGCTCCTCGTTCATGGACTCTTCAAGGTGACACACAGACTCCTCTCATATGGAGGAGTCCGTCCACGGACACATGAACGTGACATTTTTGTAAAGAACGTTGATCAAATGACATTTTCGTAAATTTCCCTTAATTAATTACTCTCTTTTTCCAAAGCAAATGTATTTCCATTAAAATAATCAGTTGAAGAAAAAACTTAGGTTCAAACTTTACTTCCCATAAACTTTTTGTGGTTTGATGGTACTCATGTTTATTTGGAATCAGGATATTTATAAGTTCTTAACAAGAAATTGAAAAACTTATTGTTGAATTTGGTTATGGGAACAACTACAGTTGACGTTTTCATGTGTTAACATCTGTTATTGAATTTATTAGTCACACGATCCTTCTACGACTATGATGACTTTGGCATAAACCGGTGTTTTAGGGCGGCAAAATCTTGCAGCTATGATATTCAGGTTGTCTAACATAAGTCAAACAACATTACTAGGCGCAACGCGCCGCTTTGAATACAACTAGTTATATATAACAGATAGGAAATCATAATATTAATAAGTAGTACTAACTAAAATTAAATATACCAGATATATAGGAAATGATAATATTAGGCTATAGGGTGTGGTCAGGACCCTCCATGTTGGTGTCATGTCACTCACCTCTAAGGCTAAAGGGTGTGGGGTCATGGTTAGGACATGATTCGCCACGTAGGAACATGAATGGAAGGCTATACCACCTCCCTTCCCTAATTCACCATGGTTTGCATGGATTAAACCAATGACAACAATGACCCTCCTTTCTATTTTTCAAGTAATCATTTCCTTTTTCTTTAGACAAGGATACATTAAAATAAATAAGACGAAAGTGGTTTGTGTCATGACCACACCCTTAAGGTAGTGGTTTTGGATTGTGGATTAGAGGTGAGTGACATGACACTGACGTGGAGGGTCATGACCACACCGTATAGCCTAATCCACAATCCAAAACCACTACCCTAAGGGTGTGGTCACTACCCAAACTACTATCTTCTTATTTATTTTAATTTATAGTTATCTAAAGAAAAAGGAAATGATTACTTGAAAAATGGAAAGGAGGACAATGGTTGTCATGGTTTAAACCATGGTGGATTAGGGAAAGGGATGGTATAGCCTTCCATTCATGTTCCTACGTGACGAATCATGTCCCAACCATGACCCCCACACCCTTTAGTCTTAAAGGGTGTGAGGGGCATGGTTTGGGTCATTAATGCCACATAGGACCATTATTGGATTGCTACACCACCACCTTGAATCATCCACCATGGTTGGCATAGATTAAACCATGGCAATCATGAGCCTCCTTTTCTTTTTCAATATTTTCTTTTCCTTTTCACAAAAATAAATTAAAACAAGAAAATAGTGTTTTGGGTCATAACCACACCCTTAGAGTAGTGGTTTTGGATGATGGATTAGAAGTGGATAACATGACGTTGATGTAGAGGATCATGACCACAAATAGTACTAACTAAAATTAAATAATACTAAAAATAATGGTCGAAAGATGATCAGAAAAAAATAATAAATAATGGTCGAAATAATTAAAAAATAGTGGTCGAAAAATGATAAGAATAATTAAAAATAGTAATAAAAAATAGAGGTCCAAAAAATTAAAATTAAAAGACTCTTAATAATTTGTTACTGGTTTTTGTGTATGAGAAATAGTAATAACAAAAAAAAAAAAACATATATAAACTTATAATAATAATATCATTAAATAATATTAATCAATAACAACTAGTAATTATTACCCGCGTTTCGCGGCGGGTCAAAGTTAGTTAATTAGTGTATAGATCCTGTGAGTACTTGATTCAAGCTTATTAAAACTTTCTTTGAGGCAGCTAGCATCAAATCGGGGGAAGTAAAAATGGCTTGAATTCCTCATAAATAAACTACTAATAAAACTTTAAACCAGACTTACGGGACTGTATCCCTGCTGACTCAGACCAATATGGCCGAGGGTAGCGTTGCCTCCAAAAGAGGGACATGTCACATTTTGCATTAATAACTTACTTAATTATCTTTTAATATTCCAACCTTGCGGGACTGTATCCCTGCTGACTCAGACCAATATGGCTGAGGGTAGCGTTGCCTCTAAAAGATGAACATGCCACTTTAACTAAGATAATCTCTTAAAAAACACAAAGTGCGAAAATCATCAAAGGATATATAGATGACGAGTCGGAACCAAGTGATTTTCTCTTGTCTATTTGTTTCTTTTATTACTTTCTTTTATTTATTTATTTTACTTAGTAAAAATCTTTTCTAAAAAATTTGATTAGATTAGACGGCGATGAAATTCCGGCATTAAAAGCTCTTATGTCATTGGACGACCTCGGTATCTGTAACACCCCGAAAACGGGTTTGGTAATCAAACCACGTTAATACTAAAAGACGGATAAAATACCGTTAATGGTAAAATTAACCCGGTGAATATTAGGACTTAAACAAATAATCCTAATATTAATTAAAAAGGAAAATAAATGCTTGAGAAAATAAAGTTATGAAAGGCCCGAGTTAACGGGACTTAGAATAAACTTGGTTAATAACTCCCGAAACCCGCTAAATTTACTAGGAATAATTAACCTAGTTATTTATGGTTGGTAAAACAAAGGAGGAGCTTGTAGTAACTAACCCATTTATAAAACCCTTAAACTTTGAGGGACTAAAAGTGGGCAATAGGAATAATGTTTAATTTAAAGGTTTAAAAAAAATAATACAAAACACACCCATGGGTGTGTGGTCGATCGACCAGGAGGAGTAGGAGAAAGAGGGGTGAAACCCTATCTCACCCAAATCCATCAAATTGAAGGCCAAGATTAGCTCGAATCAAATGCATGAACACATAGAAACGATCACATAGTCGTGGGGATCGTAAGGTATGTCAAATTTTTGATATTTATGAAGTTGAGATTTTTGATGAACTTATGAAAAATCGAAATTCAAGCTTCAATGATTGATGTTTGGGTGAAACTAGGATGAATTCATGTTTAGAAACAAACCCTAGTTGAAAAACTTGATGAATTAGTATTAAAGACTAGGGATTTGATGATTACTCTTGCATGTGCTAAGTGGGTTTTGACTAAATTCGCGTATGTGATGCTTCTAGGGGTTTTGATTGCTAAGAATAAGTGTTATAATGTCATAAACATGTTCAAATTGAAAGCCGGATTCAAACAGCTTCTGATCAGAATTTACAGCCGACTTGTATTGGCTGTAACCTGGACAAAACGTGACAAAAACATGTGTTTCTTGAGTCTAAAATGTAATTCCAAGAAATATCTTTAAAATCCCACTGGAATCGCATTTTTTCGACGAAAATTGAGCGTTTTATGAATTTTTCCATATCGAAGGTTCAAGCTGCGTTTTCTGGCAGAATTTGCAGCCCATTACGAATGTCATAACTCATTGAGTTATGATCTCAAATTCTTACTATAGAAAGTTTTAAGTGATTGCACAAATCGCCAATTGGAATTCCGTCAATCGGATAAACCAAGAATTTTAAATGAATTTTTCCGTAAGCTGCAGTCAGAAGTGACGAATCTGATTGCAACTTAGTAAATGAATTTTACGAATTTTTGGTAAAGAGTTAGATCTTGAAATTTTAACACAAGGTCTAACCCTCCGAGAGGTACACCACATAAAAAAATAATAATTTTTGAAGACTTGTAAACAGGTTAAACAAGTCACCAGAAACAGCCCATTTTCAGTGATATGAAATGCCTAAATGAAATCGCGGCCTACTAGTTAGTATGTCAAATTTGATTTCGTTAAGAGTTCGGATGAAATATGCCTAAGTGAATTCATTGAACCAAATGTGCATTTGAATATGTTCATAAGTCAATTGACTTTAAAAAGTCAAACCAACCAATGATTAGGTCGAACGATAATTTTGATATGGACGAATGATAAATTCGACATAAAACCCGTAGGATGGAATAGTCGTAAATGAGTATAACTAATCTAACCGTCTTACGAATTGTGATGATGATAGTTTGACTCTAGACAAGCTAGGTGAAGACTTGGGAAAGAAGCGGGTCAAACGGATCGAGTACGCGGGAAAAGAGCATAACCGGATGCAAGGTAAGTGAAACTTACACACTTATGTAGAATACGGATTCCCATTATGAATATCTTGTAGTGTAATCTAATAATGAGGAAAAGGGTAAAAATGGAAATTAGTCAAGTGTTGATTAATATAAATCGAAGTTAAAAGGGATACCCATGGCGTAAGCCGAAATGGGTAGAATTTGTGAGAAAAGGATTTGAGAGAAAAAGGATTTGGTAGTAAAATCCGGGATGGGATTAATGCATGAATTGGAAATCAAAAACCATGTTTTGATTAAATAGGCAACGTTCAGCATATAGGCCAAATGGGTCAAAAGGTGAAGTTATCACCCTTTGACAATATCGACTAATGGTTTGTTGAACTATATGATTATAGGAATAAATATCAGATGGATATGTATATTGCTGTTGCTTAGCGGCTACTAAGGCAAGGTATCGAAACGGGTCAATATATTGATCCGAGCCAGGTATGTATAATGATCCAACTCATCATGTAGAACTTGAGGTTCTATAAGAACTAGACAAGGTTAAAATATAGATATTCGGTTATATTTTAGGTAAACCAAATAAATTGAATTATGATTATGGTGTTTTAGAAGCATATTGGTTTCTAAACAAGATTATAGTTAAAAGGTCGGATTTTGGGTCGGAAACAAGTTTTATGATTAAATAAATACACGGAATAAGTATAGAAAGTGAAAGATGTAGATTCTTGGGTCGAATGACTTTATATGAGTCTTTGACGTAAAACGATAATCTGAGGGGTAAAACTAGGAACATATAGATATCCGCATTAAATCCACCACACATATAGTTGTGGTGGAAGATTACTTGATAAGAAATGTAGGAATATGATGCTAGAAATGAATGAAAGCGATTTTAAGCTTTAAGGTGCTTAAATACCCTTAATAGGTCAAAATAAGCACTTGAACGTAAACGGGTTTTAATTAAGTAAGAAACCCGTAATTTATGATTAATATGATAGGTGATAATGAAATTATGAATCTCATGAGTTTATAGATCAAATAAACATGTTTGTTTGATAAAATCACGAACGGGTCAAAATTTGGTAAAAAGGGTAATAAGCCGAAGTCTTAAAAGTCTAAAAATTTGTTAATCCGGATGTTGGATTTTAACTCCATATGATGGAGAATTAAATTACGGTCGCGTAGGAAAAAGAATCACGCGAAACGGATATGTAGATAAAAAGTTATGGCACTTGAAAGTTGATTTTTGATTTAAAACTAGAGCTGGGTAAAAATGCAAGTCCAGACACAGACCTACTGGAAAATGTTCTCCCCCGCGGCACGCGAAGGGGAACTATGACACTGGCACGACACGCGGGTGCCGTCGCGACACGCGAAAAGAAAAGCGGAGCCTCTCGCGTGGCGCGAGAGGCATAAATCTGAAATTTTAATTTGTTTTGTTTATTTGATGTTGGAACTTGTTTATACTTGTTTCTAAGCTATCAAAACTAACTTTTGAGTTGGTTTTGATCATAGGTGAATACCAAGAGTACCCGGATGAGGATCAAGCGACGAAAAGAACCGAACACATGAAAAAGAAGCTTCCGCACGTTGTATCGTTGTTATTTCTAAATGATGAATTTAATTACATTATGTTGTATAACTTTTACATTGTAAAAGTTTAAAATAAACCCGTATTTTCATAAGTATATGTAGTCTTAACTAATTATTTCTTTTTCGTAATTTATACAAAAAGCGTTAAATAATAGTACGGGTGTTTCAGTATCTTACCATCACTATACTACGCCAACGATGGGTGCACTTGCCCTAGCGTGTTGTAGAGAGTGATGGTTTCATATCGAGTTTTATAAATATAAAGCTTGAATAACGAGTGAAAAGTACTAGAAAATATAATAAAGATATACACACCCTCCCTCACGTCAAGTGCTAACCACCACCAACTTTAATTAATGCTAATACCCTAATATTAGCTTATAAATACAAGCCTCCTTTCACTCTAAATTCTTTCCACTCACCTCAAACTCTCTCAAACTCTCATTTCTCTGAAAGTTCTTCAAGCACATCGATGCACTTCCGAGTTTTTCATAGTGAGTTTCTACTCACAATTTCTCTATTTTTCTTCTCTAACTCTCTTGGATAACATCTAGGGAGTTCATTGGGTTTTTTCTTCGAATTCGGGTTTTTCGGGTCGGGTTTTTCTCTGGGAAGAATGGACCCGATAACTGATCCATTTGTAAAGTTTGGGTTGGTTCAGGTCGTGTTATTCATTTTTTAGGTTTAGATGTAAAATGAAAATAAATGTTTTTTTACAAAATATCATCAAAATTCATATTGCTACTTTAAAAATATCATCAAAGTTCAAAGGTTAGTTGACAATATGCTATTATAATATTTAAAAGTCCCAAAACTTAATGTTTCGTTCATTAAAGACTCCTAATCTAAACACTTCTATAAGGAAAAAAACAATAAATGTTCAGTTTTTTCGGGTTTCGTGTTTCGGGTTTTTCGGGTCGGGTGTTCGGGTTTTTGGCCAGGAAAAAGTGACCCGATAACCAAACCATTTAAAGTTCGGGTTGGTCGAGTTTTGATTTCTCGGGTTAATATTTTTCGGGCATTCGCTAATTTGGGTTCGAGTGGCTTTAAATTCGAGTCGGGTTTCGGTATTTGGATAAAAATGAACAGCCCTACCTCTAGGAAGGTTTTCACAAGTTTATCTTGGCAAACTAAAGTGGAACCTCACCACATTGAGGTCCAAGAAAGTTATAAACTTTCTGTTGTAAATTTATATTTTTAGTTCTTAGTTATTTTGACTCAAACTTGGTGTAAATTTGTACTCATTAAGCTCTCAACTAAGTTCATAGTTGTGGGTTTGTGTTGTGGTTAAAATCCACCAAGAGCACAAGTTTAAACCTTATTTAAATTCTGTCCAAATGTTCTAAGTGGGAAAACCAACCAAGCTTCAACCTCTTATGTTGAAAGTCTTGTGCATGAGTTGTGTGTGAACCATGGAAGCTTTGGCTATCCGAATTAGTTCCACAAAACCTTACTTGTTCACACATTTCAACTAGCGTCATTAAGTAGCTTCCAAGAGTCAAAGTAACATAACCCCGCCTCGCCTCCAAAATTTGCCATGTTGGGTATGACACGCCCGGATTATCCTTACTTGGCTACTTGACGAACTAGTTAGTTATATTTTTATTTTCATTCATGACCAACCGGTTATCAACTACGTTGATAAATTTGTGCTTTGGTGAATCATACAAAGAGGTTAATCTTACCTCCATGCTTGACTTACATGATTTATATGATATTACATGATGGATTACACAATAACTTATGCCATATAATATATATCTACTAACCGAATTCTTTATATTAACCGAATTTAAATGTTAAGGACATAGGTTATTTTATCTTCGTTCTAAACTCCTCATTTTGATTTTAATGGGCAAGTTAGGACCCATGAAAACACATAAAACTTAGTGTCAAAACGAGTATTTAGACAATATATATTTTCGTGTACATATACCTTTTAATCTTAATTCCAAATCCGAACTCTCTACAAACCCCGAATACGCATACACCTTCGTGTCCCCAATATATAGTAACTTTGGTGTTCTTCTCTCAACAAACTCACCAACTCGCGGTTAATCGGAAAGCTTAACAAACCGTGAGTATACAAAACTTAGTGTGACAACCCTCACAAATCCAGGTATCCGTACAAATTAATTAATATTTAATTAGTGCTTAATCACTGTGCTTGATTTCAATTACGAATAAATTGCTTTCTGTTTTCTGATACATACATACTCATGCATCATACTTTATTACTGTCACTTCATTTATTACACACAAACACAGTGACAAACTTGATGCACAAAAGCACAGTTAGCACAGTGAGCGGATAACCTAGTAAACATGCTGACATTGCCAGCACTAGACAGATGAGCTGGGAATAGATTACTACACTAGTAAGGAGTGTAGGGAGGTGAGGACCATAGAACTGTGTCACTAGGTGATAATTATAGTGACCGGAAGTGCCTAAAACATACTTTAAATACAAAATTCTGCACTACATACAAAAATTCAGCTTTTAGCATAACTAGTAAAGTGCAAAAACTTGGTAAAATAGTCCTAGACACTTTCCAAAGTGTCGGGAATTTAATGTGTCACTAAAAACAATATAAATGACACTTTATAGCTTTACTTAACACCTTAACGGATCAATATCCAACCGAACAACCGGACTTTACCCGGAACATAAAAATTTTTGTCAAAAACATTGTTTTTACTTTTCTGAGCCAGTTAGGGTCCCCGAACACCCTAACACCCTTTATATTAAATAACACACTTAAACATACTAACTAAACCCATTACAATCCAACTAAATCCTAACAAGTTCCATCACCACCCAACCCTTACCCCCCCCTCTAGTTGACGGTCACCTTATGGTGACCCACACTTCCCTTTGCTTGATTATTTTATTAAGTATGTTGGTAATCTAGTGAACATAATATTTGTTGGATAATGGGAATGTTTAGTTTATAAATAAGACTATTGGATCCATCATTCTCTTTCATTCAACATAACATCAACTAGCTCATCCTCTTCCTCCTACCACCATTCACGGCCGCCACCCTACCACCATCATACACCCACCTTCAACCTTTGTTCACTCATTTCTCATACATCCAAAGGTGCAAGGAGCTATACAAACAAGCCCGGTGCTCTCGAAAGTTCAAGAACCGCTCTAGATTTCTTTTATCCACCACATTTACACCTTGTTTCTTCCCTAGCTTTGTGCTAGTAGTAAGTGCTTCTAATCATCATCTTGATCTTGTTTATGGTGGTTAATAGGTGATTTAATGGTTAAAAATTTACAAACACTAATGAACATAACATAAAGTCTTGAACATAAGATGAACAAGGTGGATAAAGAGAAGTTATGTGTGTAGATCATGTAAATCCTGTATGGTTGTGAATATTTGATGTTGTTTGTTACTAAAAGTGGGATGGATCATCATCTAGACATACTAGATCATGTTCAAGAACATGAACTAGTAGTATGTTAGTGTTAGAAATGTGAAAGATGATGGAACCATCCACCATGAACTTGAAACTTGAATAAACATAATTTTTCTTATGAAATGAAGTTGTAAACTTGTGGATCTAAAGATCTACAGGTAGTTTTTCGGAAGAACCAAGCGGAAAATACTAGTTTTGTTAAAACCCGGATATTTTATGAACAAGAAGCATTTATAGTAACAAAACAAGTGTGTAACCACTTGTGTAACAATGAAATTTCATAAAGAAATATTTTTGTAAATCTTGAATAGAAGTTGTGAAACTTCAAGTTCTTTAAAAATAAAGTTTTCAAGAATTTAAACTTATTTTTAGAGATAGCAAAACCTACTAAATGTATTAGTGATTTACTACATATTTTTACAAAACCTTCAAGTTCATGAGTTATGGTTTAGTCTTATTTTTGTCAAGTTTGATGAATAAGTATTGTATGTTGTTGATTTGTAAATTGGTTGATTGATTTTACAAAAAGAAAATGATATGCTAAAAGCATGGACACCTCCAGTTACAGAGGAAACTCTGGCGAAATTTTTCCAGAAATATAACACTTAGAAATATTTTTCTAACAAATATTTACAAATCTATTTTTAACTTGGTTTTCAAAGTAAACTTCGCCATGATTTTTATTACAAAAATTACAAAGTACCGGAGGTGGATTTTCGTAAATAAAACTTGTTAAATATATATTTAGAATATATATTTTATAGTAAAACGCTTGTGTGATTATGTGATTATTATGTGAACTAGATATATATTATTTTTAGGGTTAAAATAATATTACTTGAAATATCATGAAAATACGACTCCCAAAATAATACCAACGCGCTCACAAAAATAAATATTTAAGTTATACAAGTATCGTAATACAACGCGAACTTTAAAATGTAACTTATGTATTTTTCGGAAAAATACTCTATTTAGAATATTTTTGGTGAAATATTATTTTGGGAAAAACTTAAGGAATAAAATATAATATTTTTGGGAAAAATATATATATTTTCGGATTAAAACATTTTAGACAAAGTAATTAAAAATATATTTTTCAAGTGAGACTTAAAAATATATTTTCGGAATTATAAAGCACACATGTATTAATACCCCCATCATTGGGAAGGAATATCCTTATTTGATAATTAAGAAGTGTAAATACGAAATAGTTGTCTAACTATTTCCCAAAAACGTTAAACCTTAAGCCAAGGCACGGCCGTCCGTCTAATAGAAGTTAGTACGTGTAGGTCGTCACGCAGCAGGTTGATTTGGGACCGACTATTTCGAGACGCACTTCTGTGAGTTCATGTCCCCCTTTTCTCTTAACTGTTTTCAGTTTTATAACTTCGGGGGTGAAATACATGTTACAATTATTTAGAACATTTTTATACATGGTATGGTTAGCTTAAGGAGTGTTAGGACGTACAGATCATGTGAGTGGTGGGTACAACGCTTAAAGCCATTAATCCTCGTAGTTAGGACCGAAGGACACAAGAATGATAGATCTATTTGGGTGTAGCGAGCCCACACCCGTGAGGCCGGGGAGGCCTATAGAGGTGACTGTGTCTTACAGCCGAGGCCCGGTACAAATTTGCTAGGTTTGAATTTTCCTGCATCACTTCACACATACCAGTGGCTTTGCAAACCAGTGGTGATCTCTTTTTCCTTAATTGCTACATACCAGGAACATTTATACTTTGGGACGTACTTTAACGATTTACAAACATACTCACTTTTACATGAACTCGCTCAACTTTTGTTGATTTTTCAAATTACATGTATTTCAGGAAATTAGGGATCTGGCAAGGTATGCTATGTCGTCAAGCTACGTCGGAGGAATGATGTCATCCGAGTTTAGGGATTGTGACTTTTGCCTGGACAAGTCACAAGTCTTAAACTGTGTTTTTAATTCATGTCTTATGGTTGTGTCGTATGAACAAGATTTTTATTATGTCATGTTGTAATTCCGTTGCATGTGTCGACTTTTGAAAACAATGTTATCGTATTTTACCTTTAAAACTTGAATTAATGGATGAACATCATGGTTTTACTTTCATATAGCTTTGTTGTGATTAAGCTATGGTATTAAGAAGTAACACCAAATAAACCCACGCTTCTGCAAAGCCAGGGTGTGACACTTAGTGTCAAAATGGAAGATGGAGTGTGGGGGTAGGTGGGTGGTGGTCAGGTGGTTGTGGGGGAAGATGTGGGTGGTTGATTTTACTGGTGATGACAAGTGGTTTGTAGTGTGTGGAGGTGGTAGCCCCTGGGTGGTAATGATGGTAGGGATAGGTGGTGGCAGGTGAGTGGGTGGTGGAGGTGCGGTAGTTAGAGAGAGAAAGTGTCTTGAGATGTAGAGAGAGAAGGTTTATGGGTGGTGATGGTGGGAGCAGAAGTTGATGGTGGTTGTTGGATTGTTGTGGTGGTGTTCCGGTAGTTAGAAACAAAGAGTGTGTGTGTCTTGAGATGTGGAGGGGGTGGTGTGGGGGGGGGGGGAATGTTGGTGGTGGTTGTCGGGTTGCTATGGACAGAAGTTAGAGAGATAGGAAGGCTGAGCAAGTTAGAGAGAGAGGGAGGTTGGGTAGAAGTTAGAGAAAGATGATTTATATTTACATTTTTTTTAAATTGTTTAGAGTATTGTTTTTATACTTTTTGAAGGCAAATGACACATTTTAAAATCTAATGTTAACATAAAAGCCGATTAGTATAATTTACTTACTATTAAAAGTAGAAGTTAAAACAATCTTAATAGTTTACTACAGTTTTTGTTGGTACTATTGTTAATAACATACAATAAATGTTTAATAGTTTACTATAGTTTTTGTTGGTACTAGTGTTAATAATATACAATAAATGTACAGAAAATAATACTGATTTTTAATTTTATTTTCCGACCATCATTATAATTTTTAGTATTGTTTAGAGTAAACTGCCATTTTGGTCCCTGTGGTTTGGCCAGTTTTGCCACTTTAGTCCAAATCTCAAACTTATTACAGCTGGGGCCCTGTGGTTTGCATTTTGTTGCCATTTTAGTCCAAAACTCAAAATGTCTGATTTTTTACTGATTTACTGACCCTTTTTTGTCCTGTTGTGGAGGGGTATTTTGGTCATTTTGGAATTATTATTAACATTTTTAATTAAACAATAAACATTAATCAATAAACCCAATAAACCCATTTTGACTTCCTACATTAATCAATAAACCCAATAAACTCAGATCCATTTCCCTCAAATTCATCCACCAACAACCACCGTCAACCAACAACCACCGTCAACACCGTCGCAACCAGCACCACCACCGCCTCCTCCCCCTTCGCAACACCGTCGCAACACCACCCTCTCTCTCTCTCTTTCTCAGTCTCTCTCTCCTGAACTCTTCTTATTCCAGCGATGGCGGATAACAACCACCATCAACACCGTCGCAACCACCACCACCACACATCCACCACCGGCCCGAGCCATTTGACCATCACCACCGCCACCTCCTCCCCCTTCTCACCACCACCGCCACCATAACCGTTCCCCAAAATCAACCAAACATCATCATCAAAACCCAGATCAAGAACGAATTCAACCCAGAAAAACAAGAACGAATTCAACCCAAAATCATCAAATATCAAATATCATATTTGCAATAAAACCCAGAAAAACAAGAACGAATTCAACACTGTATACAAACAAAACCTAGAAAATCAAGAACATCATCAAAACCGGCAGATCTGAACCACCATCTCTCACGCCGCACCACCATCATCTCCGATCACCTTCTCCAACATCATCTCCGATCACTACCTCCATCAACACACCTTCACCACAACCTTTATTATTCACCACCCATCACCGTAAATCCACCGTCAGTACAACCTCCATCAACACACTCACCACAAAATCTGACTCTCTCTCATTCAGTTCCGGCGAAGACAAAGGCAGCGACGGTTGTTCCTCAGGCGGCGACGGTTGTTCCTCAGCGGCGACGGATGTTTTGTTGTTGTTCATCCTGGATCTGGATCGAGTTATTGAGAGAGAGAAGAGAGAGAGTCAGATTTTGTTTAGAGAGAGAGATTCATCCTGGATCTGGATCGAGTTATTGAGAGAGAGAAGAGAGAGAGTCAGATTTTGTTTAGAGAGAGAGAATGCAGATACTTTATAGAGAGATGTGTTTTTTAGGTTATTTTTTATTTCTTATAATAACTTATAAATAGATAAAGATTTAATTAATATTTAGTTAGAAAAAAGACCAAAATGCCCATGAGGAAAAGGATAAAAACCAGGGTTTTTTTTTTTTGAAATCTGACCTGATTTGAGTTTTGGACTAAAATGGCAACAAAATGCAAACCACAGGGCCCCAGATGTAATAAGTTTTAGATTTGGACTAAAGCGGCAAAACTGGCCAAACCACAGGGACTAAAATGGCAGTTTACTCTATTGTTTATTAATGTATTAATTTTATAAACTTATATATGTTTAATATTATTATTTTTATAAAATTATGTCTAAATAAAATAGTAGTACATAATGAGTAAACTGCCATTTTGGTCCCTGTGGTTTGGTCAATTTTGCCACTTTAGTCCAAAATTCAAACTTTTTGCATCTGGGTCCCTGTGGTTTCAGTTTTATTGCCATTTTGGTCCAAAAATGAAATTAGGTCATATTTGTCTTATAAAATCTTGTTATTTTGTCATTTTCCGCAGGGGCAAAATGATCATTTTTTTTATAAATAAATACCATATTTTATAAGACAAATATGACCTGATTTGCCCCTGAGGAAAATGACAAAATTGCAGGATTTTATAAGACAAGTATAACCAGATTTCATTTTTGGACCAAAATGGCAATAAAACTGAAACCACAGGGACCCAGATGCAAAAGGTTTGAGTTTTGAACTAAAGTGGCAAAAGTAACCAAACCTCAGGGACCAAAATAACAGTTTACTCGTACATAATAAAAAACTAGAAAATATTAAATAAATAAAGAGATGACAAGAATACCCCGCATTTAACATTGAACTTTAATAGTGTTAGAGATTTAGATAGATTTGACAATGATTTATAAACCTTGATTAAAAAAAAAAACCTTTTTGGACGGATCTGACAAAATTAGCTAAACTGCAGGGGGCAAATATGATTTATAACTGTTATAAATGAAATGTATGATAAATACATATAATCACTACAAGGCAAAAGTGAACTGTGTCGAAATTTGTGTTAAAAATGTAACTAATTTTACATGAACCAATTGTAAGGCTATCCATAATAGTTTTGTTATTTTTAAGTGTCATATTATAACGTATCTGTCACATCAATGTCACGTAGGTATGAACTCTCACATATTTTTTTTTTTACCTTTAGTATGTAATGATTTCATAAGTTTTAACTATCCACTACCCCATTAAAATAATAGTAAATCTAATAAACTAAAAATAAAACAAAGAAATAAAAAATAGTAAATCTAATAAACTAAAAATAAAACAAAGAAAGAAAAATTGTGATTCACCAACCACATATTCTCACGCCCGTTAGCAGCATAACCAAATGCCCCATAACACCAAATGCCCCATAACGGCCCTTTTCACGCCCCTTGGGGCGGTGTTTGATGTCCCTTTGGTTGCCACCTCATCAGGGTGTTGACCCATTAAACAAAGTCTAATGTTTGTTAAAATGTATGTTAGGTTAAATATTTAGTTATTATTATTTCTTAATTTTAAAAGTACAAATAATCAATCAAGAAAATGTAACACATGTTACGATTTATCTTTCTGAGTTTTATTTGAACCATTATTATATATGTAAGTGTTACTTTTGTTGTCTATATTATTCTAAAGTTGATTTTGCACTTATTATAGGGCATGATTTTGTTGCTTCCATAGACAGTACTACAGTAGAGTGGTGTTGGGTAGGGTAAGGGGTTACAAACCAACGGATGCTTTTTAACAAGATTTTCGGGTCACTTATGGACCATGACCTTTTTGTAAGTGTTGTCACGTTCATCATGGTAGTGTCATATGGCATAGACATGATTTGTACTCATCAATTTTTATTTTATCATCTAAACATTTTAAAAGAAATTACATATTTATATGGTTGTCAATCAAATGCTATACCATATGTTAATGGTTGTTTACACGTATATGTCATCACATTAACCGCCCTATACGCTCATGTACTATCACAGTCAATGTCCCAATATGTTTGTATACATATTTTATATGCCGGTATACATATGTTATACGCTTGTCTACATAGGAGGTTGATTAGAAAAGTTCAAAAGTCGGGAATGTGCGACTATCCGTATAGCCTCACCCTTTTAAGATAGTTTTTAGATGTCACACCCCACTTAGGATGGGACTAAGCATGACTAATTGATACAAAGTTAGCTATGGAATTGAAAACTTTTATTTCACCCTCTTTGGTTACATCTACAATCAAGTTTCACACGGCAAGACATGCTTATAAATTAAATAATCATCTTCATCAAAGTCTCCTAAGTACCTTATAAGTGATTACCAGAAATGCATGCTTAAAACACATGTCGGTGATTGCTAGTGATTAGTGAGTCAATAACCAAATAGATTATTTAAACATTTATAGGGTTAGGAGTTGGCTACAAAGCCAACTTTTCTTACAAAGTGTAAGAAGCATTCTCCATTTGACATGTGCCATTTAATATTTTTATGCAAAAGGGCAAACTGGTAATTGGATAATTATTTTATTTAAGGAAGATTTTATCTCCTAAACCAATTCGAGATATTTATGGTAACTGAATATCTTCTCTGAATTCAAATTCAGAAGTTATAATTTTATACTAAGATCATCGCTAATTCACAAACACAGTCCATTAGATTTTATCTCTTTCGGTCAATTCATATTACTAATAAAAAATCACGATTTCAAATGCCATGGTTGATTGTGGTTTATGTTTTAGGAAGAAGATGTGTTTTACCTGCTACAATCCTTGATGAACAATTTCTTGACGATGTGTTTACCAGCTGCAATCCTTCATGAACAATTTCTTGACGATGTGTTTTACAAGTTACAGGTTAATTCACAATGTGTTATAGCAGTTTATGTTTTAGGAAGGAGATGTGTTTTACCTGCTGCAATTCTTCATGAACAATTTCTTAACAATGTGTTTTACCAGCTGCAATCCTTCATGAACAGATTCTTGACGATATGTGTTATAGAAGTTTATGTTTTAGGAAGGAGATGTAATTGTAATTATTGACGTTGTGTTTTTAGGAAGGAGATGTACTTGTAATTTCTTGACGATGTGTTTTACAAGTTACAGATTAATTCACAATGTGTTATACCAATTATGATTCACAAATGACATGTCTTTTGTGGTTTCTTGATGTTTTGTTTTATAATTTTTGGGTTTCTTCATGATGTGTTATATTGTATAACACACCCTACATGTTAAATGACGTTGTGTTATATTGTATGATTCACGATATATTTTCTTGGGTTTTTTCACGATATGTTATATTGTATTATTCACGATGTGTTTTCTTGACGTTGTGTTTCTTCGCGAAGGAGAGAAGGGAGAGAAAGAGAGAGAGAGAGAGAGAGAGAGAGAGAGAGAGAAACTTGCAAGAAATGTGGGGTGGTTTATGGTATGACAGCCATTTCTATATTTAAAACAAGCTAAATGACACATTTACCCCTAATTAATTAAATAATCCTATTTTTAAGACACACATATTACCAAAATACCACCAAGATGATCTCAACCATCAAACACACTCATCCAATGGTCAAGATCACTTCCTACACTTTGTAGGAAAAACACACTTTGTAGAGGAACCTCACCCACATTTATAAACACATCTGGATCAAGTATGAGCTTAATGCATGCCGCCTCAACCACCACCAACAAGACATTTGCTACACTAACTAGTGTGAGACACTGGCCGATTAATCAACCATAAGCTACTTTCTGTCAAAATGAAGGTATCAAACTTACAAGATCCAGAAAATACTTAAACCAGATATTATTAACCCTAAAAAGTATGATCTGAACAACTTACAAGAAAGGAACTTAGAAAATAAAAACTCCCTAGCACTCACAAGATCATCAACACAATGATCTTATCACTAAACGAACAATAGACTCACAACAATTGAGAATCTGAATGATTCTCAGATGAAACCCTAATTCGCCTTTAGAGAGAGAAAGGAGAGAACAAGTACAAAATATATCAGCTACTTCATAATAAGCCTGGACCATGAGTTTATATAGAGGACCCAGTTACCAGACCCATACCTGGAATGACCGGTTTGTTATAACAACTTATTGTTAGTTGTTATAACTCCTTGTGACACTTATAATCTTCTCAACACCAGCAAGCCCAGCAACAAGTCCAGTCCAGTAAGCACTCCACATGTCCACATGTCCAAGTTGTTAAGCCCACATACAAACAACAAGAATAAACTATAAGTACACAACTAATGAAATTGTATATAACACATGTATATTTCAACACCCCCACAATTTCATTATTGAAACATGTCATACAGACTTAACTTTTCACACAAATCATTAAGTGTTTTAACTAAAACTCCTTTGGTGAATAAATCATCTAATTGACTCTCAGACTTAATACCAGTGCATTTAACTAACCCTTTAGTAATACAATCCCTTAAGAAAAACAGATCTACTTCAAAATGTTTGGTCCTATCATGAAACACAGGATTCGCTGCTATAGAAATAGCAGCTGTGTTATCACAGAATAAACTAATAGGAATTTAAACACCAACCCTTAATTCAGCTAATAATTTTTTTAACCAAATCACTTCATATGCAGTTGCACACATTGCCCTATACTCAGGCTCAGCTGAACAGTGGGCTGTTTTTTACTTTTCCATGACACTAGGCAATTACCAACAAAAACACAAAAACCTGTAACTGACTTTCTCGAATTAATGCATTTAGCCCAATCTGAATCTGCATAAGCAGTTCTATTTAAACTATCAGATTTGCTAAACAAAATACCTTTACCAGGTGCAGCCTTTAGATATCTTAACAAGTGAAAGGCAACCTTTAAATGTCCATCAGTAGGACAATGCATAAACTGACTAAGGAATTGAACATCATATGAAATATCAGGTCGGGTGTGTGATAAATAAATCAACTTTCCTATTAATTGTTGATATCCTATGATATTTTCCAAAGGACCATTATTAATATTTAACATAGCATTAACACTATGACTCTGTTCAATAGGACAACTCACATGTTTACAAGAAAGCATCCCATATTCAGATAAAAGATCAGTACAATATTTTCTTTGAGACAATATTAAGTACTTCTATACCCAGAAAATATTGTAAAGCACCAAGATCTTTAATCAAAAACTTAGTTTTAAAACTCTCTTTTACTTTATTAATTTCATCAACTGAATTACCAGTTAAAATAATATCATCTACATATACAAGTAAAACAACAAACACATCATTCACCAATTTTACAAATATAGAAGTATCATATTTACTTTGTTGAAAACCAAAACTACTTAATGCATTAACTAGTTTCTCATTCCACATTCTTGGGGCTTGTTTAAGCCCATACAAAGATTTTTTTAATTTACATACTTTAGAAGTAAGATGTGACCCATAACCTTCAGGTAATGACATATAAACATCTTCATGTACATCCCCATACAGAAATGCATTATTCACATCAAGTTGATACAACTTTCAGTCATTTTGAATTGTCAAAGCTATAACACATCTCACAGTAACTCATTTAACCACATAAGAAAATGTTTCATCATAATCTATGCCCTCCTTTTGACTATACCCTTTGGCAACTAACCTAGCATTATATCTTTCTATTTCACCATTTGACCTATATTTAATTTTAAAGATCCACTTACATCCAACAATACTTCTATCTTTAGGTTTGTCAACTACATCCCATGTGTCATTTCTATGTAATACCTGTGTTTCAGCATTTATAACTTCTACCCAATTGGGATCTAGAACAGCCTCTTTATAATTCGTAGGTTCAAAACTTTTTGTTAAGGTAGTAGCAAAGCATATATAATCAGAAAGTAGTTTAGAAAAATTAACTACTTTTTCAATACCATACTTAACCTTACCATTAATGACAAAGTCATTTAACTTTTTAAGGAAAAACAGAAGTTCTGGTTGATCTTCTAGGTAACAAAACCGGTGATTCAGAATGTATTGTGTTCCCCTTAGAAGCATTCTGAGTTTCATTTGCAATAGTCACATGCTCTGCCCTGTCAGATGAAGCCTGATCTTCACTTGTCTGCTGAGTTTCAGCCCTCACATTAGAAGTATCAGACTCCACTGACTGCTGAGTATCAAGTGTTCTTGCATCAATCTCACCTAGATCCCTTCTTTCATCATAGGGATCATTCACAGTTTGAGAAGTTTTGGATTCTGAGTCATCATACAAATTAAAAAAATTAAGAGCATCTATGTCTTTACAGGTATTTGAATCATAATTGTCAAAAATAGATTGTTCTTTAAATGGAAAAATTGATTCATAAAATTTTACAACTCTTGAAAAGATTATAGTTTTAGTATCTAAACTAAACAACTTATAAACCTTTTTTTGTTATAAGAATACCCTATAAAGACATATTTTTCTGCTCTGTAATTCAATTTATTACTTTCATTAAAAACAATACCAAAACACAAACATCCAAAAACTCTCAAATGATCTAAGAAGGGTCTAAAGTTATATATCATTTCACAGGGAGTCTTGCCAGCTAACACAACAGTATGAGTCCTATTTATAAGATAAGCAGCAGTTAATACACATTCATGCCAAAATCTAACAGGTAAATTACTTTGGAAAAGCAAAGCTCTAGTAACATTCCACAAGTGCCTATGCTTTCTCTCAACTATGCCATTCTATTGAGGAGTATAGGCACAAGTGGTTTGATGAACTATTCCTTTAGGTTTAAAAAAATGTCAACATTTGAGTATTCACAAACTCAGAACCAATGTTAATTCTAAAACATTTAACCAATTTTCCAAACTGAGTTTGAATAATATTGAAAAACTCTTTTACATTCTCAACAACTTCAGTTTTATTTTTCATTAAACAAATCCAAACTGCTATGGAATAGTTATCAACAATAGTAAGAAAATATATGTCCCTATCTACTAGGAACCCTATAAGGTCCCCAAACATCTAAGTGAACAAGTTCACCTATGTTGCTTTGCCTTATGACACACATCACAAGGACCATGATCAGTTTCTGTGGAAAATTTTAAAGTATCTTGAAATACTTTAACAGCCTGATCAGCAGGATGTCCTAGCCTAGCATGCCAAAGCTTATAAGAACTAATAATATTAAAGCACACCTTATTTGACACAATAGCATTACCATACAGATAAAGACCTTCAACTTTACTACCAGTCACCAGGACTCTCTTGGTTACTAAATCCTGTATATAACATATATTTTCATCAAACCAAATACAATGCATTATCTTATGCTAATTTATGAACAGATATTAGATTAACAGAATATTCAGGAGCAACAAACACATTTTTTAAAACAACCCCGTCTACTAACTTTACAGAGCCTATTTTAGTTACAAAAGCACTAGTACCATTATGATGTTTAACTTGAACTTTTAGGTTTGAAATACCAAAGAAATCAACCAAATTAGTTTCAGAATTAACCATGTGATTGTTAGCCCCTGAATCTATAATCCAACCTGAACCTTTTTCAAAGAAATCCGCAAAAGTATACACTGGTTTAGTAAAAACATTAGAACAGAAAAGACTACCTGATACATTACAACTTTGTAGTGTTTCAGGTGATTTTTCTTTCAACAAATTCAACAATTTAGATAACTGGTCAGAAGTTAAAGAACTAACAGGAACACTAGACTCATCAGAACACACATTATTACTTGAAACAGTTTCCTCCCTTGACTCCCTCTTGGAGGTTTCATCCAAGAGAGATAACCAATTAACTCAAAACATTTGTCAACAGAATGTCCTGTTTATTGTAATTTGAACATTTTAAATTTTGATTTTGTCCTCTAACAAACTTCTTTTTTTATTTTCAACAACAGAATTAACCTTAGAAAGAAGGCCAACAATTTGATCTTTAGACACATTAACATTTGCATTTCTATGAGACCTTTCCTTAGACACAACAGAAAAAGCTTCTTTTAAAGTAGGGAGAGGTTCTCTAATATGCAAACTAGTTCTAACAGACTCATATACCCCATCAAGACCCATTAAAAACTACACGAGTTTAATTAAATGGTTAAAATTGTTAAACTGTATAGAAGCATTGCAAGTACATGTAGGAATTTGCAAGATTTGTTCTAATTTCTTCCACATAATGTTTAATTTATGGTAATATTCAGCCACAGACATTCCACTTTGACTAAATGAATTTATCTTCTGATATAAATCAAACACAATAGACCCATCAACTTTATCATAAGTGTCTCTTAATTCTTTCCAAACGTCTGCTGCAGATTTGGAATACACATGACCTAAATACAACTCTTCAGACACACAAATCCAAGTAAGCACAATAGAGTTGCACCTTTCCCATTGAATTCCTAAAATTTCATTATCCTCTGGTTTAGGAAAGGTACCATTAATAAACCCTACTTTGTTTTTAACTCTTAAAGCAAGGTTCATAGCATTAGCCCAAACTGTGTAATTATCAGTTCCTTTTAGTTTAATGTTAACAATAGTTAAAACTAGTTGAATCACTTGCATGCAAGTAGAGTGGATTATCAGGTTCTAATTTACTAATCATAGTTTCACCAAACAGATTCATCAAATCACCCATATCAGCACAACAACAAATAACAATCACAACTCAACAAAACCACAAACACAGAACAGAACCCTACACTGCGAAATTGTGCCAGGGACCAGATAGTAGGATCGTCACTCAGAGGTGCCTACCCAGGCCTTTGCACAGGAGTTGTATACTAAACTCACACAAGTAAAGAACCACAACAACACTGATAAACACAAAAAGATGTAACAAGTAAAGAACCACAACAACACAGATAAACACAAAAAAGATGCAACATAGTGAACCCTCTCTGTGTCCCAAATCAACAACCGGCCCGACTAGCCCGACAACAACAAATGCCTAAATGCAAGATACAGAAGTAAAAATAAAGACAATGAATGATCTCACCAGATAAGCAAACCCAAGTTAGGGTTTCTCCAAATCCGGTTAGGATTTTACAATCTTCGTGGATTGAACCCTAACTAGAGCAAAACCTTCAAGAAATCCTTTCCAAGATGCACAAAGCCCACAGTTGTCAAGACCAACAACCACTTCTGCAGATTTGAAGTCGGCAAACACGTAGTCCACCAAGACTCAGATCCTTGATAATCCAAACCCTAGATCTAGGGTTTCTGTAACTCGAACGGCACAAACTTCAAGACATCAAGATCTTCAAGATCTGGAACCCACAACAACTATACTACCCAGATCCACCAACAACGGACAGAACTGACACACACACACAGCGGAACAAAGATCAGAAGCCTAAACACCAACGACTAAACCTCAAGAGCCAGTATGGCTCTAATACCATGTCAAAACGAAGGTCCCAAACTTAAAATATCCAGAAAACACCCAAACCAGATATTATTAACCTTAAAAAGTATGATCTGAACAACTTACAAGAAAGGAACTTAGAAAATACAAACTCCCTAGCACTCACAAGATCATCAGCACAATGATCTTTTCACTAAACGAACAATAGACTCACAACAACTGAGAATCTGAATGATTCTCAGATGAAACCCTAATTCGCCTTTAGAGAGAGAAAGGAGAGAACAAGTACAAAATATCACAGCTACTTCACAATAAGCCTGGACCAGGAGTTTATATAGAGGACCCAGTTACCAGACCCATACCCGGAATGTTTGGTTTGTTATAACAACTTATTGTTAGTTGTTATAACTCCTTGTGACACTTTTAATCTTTTCAGCACCAGCAAGCCCAGCAACAAGTCCAGTCCAGTAAGCACTCCACATGTCCACATGTCCAAGTTGTTAAGCTCACATACAAAGAACAAGAATAAACCATAAGTACACAACTAAAGAAATTGTATGGATAATGAAATTGTAATAACACATGTATATTTCAACACTTTCCAGTTAAAAAATGAGAATCAATGACACTTTCCAGTTTAAAAAAAATGAGAATCAACACTTTCCAGCATGATCACACTACATTGAGTCATTGCTTGATTGACATGTTAATAGTAAGTACGATGATAACATTAAAGTTGGTCACTTATTAACTCAATGTGTGATATAACTTATATTGCTAGATTGACTAACTTTATATATGGTTATAACAAACAACACCAAGACATCTCTTATCGAAAATTCAGCAAGAAGTCACCTTACGAGTAACACAACCAAACATTACAAGAATCGTGAATCCAAATTGTCATAGTTTAATAAGTAATAAAGATGCGGGATGAACAAGATCGAAGAAGATGAGATGGTAGATCAAAGAAGTCGATAGTGAGGTAGGTTGAAGAAGTCGATGGCGAAGACATATCTTAGTTGATTAAGAAGCGGCGCTCCATCTGGGGCAAACTTTGGCGAGGGGGAAAGGGAATCCACTGATATGTTTTTGGTAAGGCAGGATGAGGGAAAGAGGTAAGCATAGTGTCCTCGGCCACTTAGGCTATAGCCTAGTGGTCAAGAGGAATTATTTTTTGTGGGAAGACCAAGGTTTAATCCTTAAGAGGTGTAAATATTTAAGGGGAAAAAATTAGCCGTTCAAGAAAAAAACATAGTGTTCTCGGCTCGTATACCAACCGTGTTGGCTTTTGTCAAGCTTATTTTAGTTTTGGTGAAAAAGTGATCTCCTGGGCGTAGCTCGAGTACCCCAAATCCCCAATCGGCTTGTGCGGCTACTTCAGCAACACGGCCGCACTTGTCTCGGTTTCGAATTCAGGTAGTGTTATATGCCAATTTGGGTATGGGGGGAAACCGATTTAATGGGGGGGGGGGGGAGGTGTTTGTCTTGGGTACTTCTTCAATCTTCATAGGTAGTTTTCCATGAATTTTGAGTTGGTTAGCGTGACACAAATTAATCTTTGGCCCAATTTTAGTTCTTTTGTTTCTTTTCCTTTTGAATTTTTGCCTCCAACAAATATTATTTATATCAATATTTTCCATTTCATTACTACAAAACACCATTTTCTTCGTAACCTACAAACCATTAAAAAAATCAAAATAACATATATTCCATAATATTTTGATGCATTTAATAAATAACTAACACAACATATATGCAAAACGGTCAACCATCACTATAAAATAGAGACTAAAATGCAACTTTTTTGACAACTTACACCCCCCTTAAATATACTACTAAAATCACTTTAACGAAGATAAACACATGATGCCACCTGGTCAAGAGAAACCATTAGTTGTGTTTGACCTGTGGCTAGGAATACAGGGCTGACCTAATTCAACTGTTTACCAGAATGGAGCCAAGCGCTCAGTTCGCCTCACGGACCAAGGCCCACCTCAACTTGCGCTAGAGTTTGTTCGAGGAGCCTATGCCTCGTCTGGCTCACTTTTGACTACAAATACAATATTAATATCACTCTTCAACATATTTCTCATTAATTTCTACTTGAATATGAGGATCAAAAAGAGGCCAGGTAGCATTACATCACAAAACTAATAACAGGAAGTTGAGTAACAAGAAATGCACATAATTTTACAATTACATTTTTGCTAGAATCATGATGCAACAGTAATCTCTTCTGTTTTCTTCTCTCTTTCCTTGACCGCCTTCTTCCAGATTTCAACACTGTCGATTATTTCACCGGTTTTTAAAAGATATCGTACACGTTTACCGTTGTCAAGGGTCTTGTGACCCACCCGGCTTGCAACATTCTGTTCTTTCGAGTACAACATCACATTCGAGCTATGAATAGGTGCTTCTATCTGCCCATGGAACATAAACAACAATGGAGACGTAATTACCATAACTAGGTTCCGTTTTAATTAAATTTCATAATTTTAATTTTTTACCAACATTATATTATTCTAATTACCCAAAATCACTTTTAAAATTCAATCCAAACACTAATAAAAGAGTAAAATGCCATTTTCGTCCATGAGGTTTGGCCTCTTTTGCAACTTTCGTCCAAAGGCTTGTTTTTTTGCATATGGATCCAAAAGGTTTGAAATCTTGTCATTTTCATCCACCAAACTAACTCCGTTTGTTTATTCTGTTGACTTGAAGAGTATTTTATTATTTTAATATTTTTAAATAAAGTACAAGTTTATGATGCATAAGGTACATCATCTCAGAGACAGAGAAGCAAACGGAGTTGCAAAACTGGCCAAACCTTTGGACGAAAGTCGCAAAACTGGCCAAACCTCAGGGACCAAAAATGGCATTTTACTCTTAATAAAAAATGGGAAAAGGGTATTAACGGAGACTCATTAACGCATTTAATTAGTTATAAAGGAGAAGAAATAGAACCTTAACGATCTGGCCCGATTCACCCTCCTCTTTGCTCTTCAAATGTTTGGTCTTCAAATTGATTTCTTTGACTATAACAGTGCTATTGTGCTTAACGATCTTGGTTATCTCACCGACCTTGCCCTTATCGCGTCCTGCTATCACTTTAACCGTGTCACCAAGCTTCACATGCATCTTGTGTACAATTGGAAGACTGTTTGGCTTGCATTTGATCCGTTCCCACCGCTTTAGCTGCGAAAGTGAATTTTTAAAAAGTCAAATCTTTGCCAAGTTAAAAGATTTGAAAGTAATCGAAGCAGGGCGTGGATGTTTGTTACCAACCTTCGCTTGGAGAGGAGGACATGTTTTTGTAGACTTGTTTTGCTGAACCTGCAACGCGTTCATGTAACAGTTAAAGGTTAGATATGATCAAATTCTTGAAGATGCAAAGTAGTATTTTGAGATTTCACTTGAACATGAATATGAAATTAAATTATGTATTTGAAATATCGGATATCGGATATAGGTAATTTTAATATAATGCAGAATTTATATATATAGCAATTTAACACTAATAATTCAGTGATATATCAGTGATATCGGTGATATATCGGTCAATATCACCGATAATATCGGTACCGATATTTGACACCGATAACCGATATGGCCGATATATCACCGATATTAACTGCATAGATACAGACTCCACTTCAATGGCAATTCCTGACACAACATGAAATTAATAAATTTTAGGTCGTCATATCTAGCCCGTTTAATACACAGGGTGTGTTTGGGTTGACCTACGTAACCTATTTAATAATACAGGTCGACCCGATAACCAGTTTAATCAAACATGTCGATCAGCCAACCTGTTTATGAACCGTTTTACCCATTTATCATAAGTTCATAACACTCCAACCCATTTAACACGTTTGCATCTTGATCACAACCCGTTAACCCATTTGATGACTCATTTAGATAAATGGGTAACACGGGCCGTGTTAAAGTTACATGATTTTAACTGTGTACGGGTCAAGCTTGATTTCTTTGACAAGAACAAATATACGAGTGGTATATAGGTTTTATGATTCAACCCGCAAACACGACACCATTAACACCCCTACCAAATTCTACTGTTAGGGTAGAATGCCTAAGCCAGAAGATACATAGATCTGATGGCCAAACCCTAAATTATTTTACATCACTTGTGTCTAGCAACTCAAGTACCTTCAAAATTCTCAATTGTTTCAATTTTATAAACATGTTTATATTATTTATTTTGCTAACACAAATTTAATTCCACAAATGTGGCTCTGTGTTGTTGTTCTACGCCATCATAATGTCTCAAGAACACATCCAATTTCCCCAAAAAAAAAATACCAACAAAGGGTAAAATTGGACACATAATTAACTCAAAAAAAAAAAAAAAAAACATGTTACTAAAATATAGAATTAAACAAATATACAAAGAAGAGAGCAATTAGTGAACGAAATCTGCAGAAAAAGAGGTGTACCAGAGGTGGGGAGGGGCAGGGAGACAATCGTTGACCGAGAAAGGATTTGGAGGAGAGAGAAAGCGCGGTAAATGAGCTCTGGAGAGTAGCAATGGCCGCCATTTTTATCAGTGAAGGTGCACCGGATTTCAGAGCTTTTATTATTTTATCCTGATAGATGATGGATGGGAGAATGAAGAAGCAAGAGGATAGAGTTTCATATCAGAGATTAGATAAATGGGCTGGGCTTATAACAAGCCCAATACACTTGAATATATTCTTTTAAGGATGGCTTTGTTACATTGATTGTAGCACTAAAGGCCCAGCCCATATTGTTTGGATAGAATTTTACTTGCAAGTTGCAAATGATGTTATTTAGACCATGTGTAGTCGTTTACATTTGGGCGTTTTTAAGCCCAAACATACCCCGAAACACACCCATCTACGGCCCATGTGGGCGTTTTTTGCCAAAAAAATGTTAGGGCGTCCAATATTCCACGCCAAAAGGGGTTGGGCATTATTCACCTAAACGACTACGCATGGTCTTATAATTTACTTTATCCCACCTTTATTAATTGTTATCCATGATTAAAAAAAGTTATTCTATTAACTAAATATAAATGAGTATAAATAGTTAAATACTATAGTTTATTTGTACACTTCTATATTTTGAGTTTTTAGGTTATAATTTGAGAGATAAAACAGAGAAATGTTAGGATTTTATAGTTAGAAATTTTATTAGTTAAATTTAGAGTCATGAAAATGACCATTAGTTAAGTTTTTTTTTTTTTGTTAAATATAACTAGCCATATCATTAACATTATAAAAATATAACCTTCGAAGTTGATCTGGTGATGGGTGAAGAATTAAATCATCATACCATAGAAGACTCTTATGCCACTATACATGTCATCAACTAATTGGTTGCTCAACCACTCCGTTTTTATATTAAGATCCAAACTGTGTAAACATCCATTTTTAAGATCAAACCCGTGCCATTTATCAGACTTCATCTCTAGATCCATATACATAACTGAGTGAGTGTTGTCTTTAATTGGATTATATTTTCATGAAATCATTTATCAGACTTCATCTCTAGATCTGGATACAAAAAAAAAAAAAAAAAAAAAAGAATCCAGTTTTAGGGGCCATTTACAATCTTTCAAATTCCAATGTTCACTGTCACTATACAAAACTGAACCGTAACAGGATCAGAGACCAATAACAAAGTCAGCTTCAACAACCAATTATACAAACACCAAACACACTCATTTTAAAACCTAATTTCCTCGCTCAACAACACACCAAAACCTAATCTATACACTGTGGAACTCCTACTTGTAAGCTTCCATATATATTACAAAAGTAAGCCAAGGGTCATATCATATCAAGCTTCACATGACTCAGCCGTGCTACCAAAAGATTCAAACCTTCGATGTTCACCGTTCATAGGACTTCTACGACCTAGTTGGTCTACATTAAGAGCAACCTCGTCAGCTGCAACAGACGAATCACGTCTATGATGTTTTTTGTTAGGTCTCATCATAAGAATACGAGAAAGTGCTTGCACAATGTCCCTCATTGATGGTCTTTTTCTTGGGGAGCGGTTTACGCATTTGTATGCAAGAGCCGCAACGTCGTTCAGTTCTTGCTCGTCAAAGTTTCCTTCGAGATGCGAATCCACTATCTCTTCCCATCCAACTTTTCCCTCGGTGTTCATCGCTGCCTAATTATACATATACCCGTTTAATATTATATTTAGTAACAAAAAATTAGTAATATCAATATACCCATTTGAAATTGCCAATTTCATTAAATACAATTTGTAATATTAGAATTATATTCATATGCTTTTCTGTACACTTTAAGCTGTCATAATCTAAATCCTTGTATGAGATGATGGGTATTTATGTAAACAAAACTGAAATGGGTATATCTGATATTATGATTTGATGCATTAAAAAGCTAGACATATCACTAGGGAAACGTGATTTAAGACATTGCATTCAATGTGTCACCCATGTGGTTAGTTAAAAAAACAATGATTATAAGAAGATGCATATATTTTGGTGGTGGGATAACACTTATGACCATTAGGTCATGGGTTCGATTCCCACAAAGGGGGTTTTTCCCAAATTTATTGGGTTTCCTCCTGAATTGGTGTATAGGCATTATATTGCCTATTGGAGATGGATATGATCGGGTGGTTCTGCTGGTGGCACGATGATACTCCAGTGGTCCGTCAGTGATCCAAATTTGCCGTTCAAAAAAAAAAAAAAAAAAAGATGCATATGTTTTAAGAAACAAAAACCGGTATATTTTACACTAGGAAAAAATAAGATCCGTTTATATTGATTAAAAAGTTGGAAAATTTTTTTTAATTTGGGATTAAACCAACTATATGGAATAAAATGTCATTTTCGTCCCTGAGGTTTTCCCAGTTTTACGACTTTCGACCAAACGTTTGTTTTTACCGCATCTGGATCCAAAAGGTTTGAAATCTTGTCATCCATCCATTTGGGTTTAAACCAACTATATGTGTGTGTGTATGTGTGCACGCGAGTTCAGAGAGAGAGAGAGAGAGATCTCACAAGCTCAACATATTCCATGAGACCCTGCTGAGGGTTTCTTCCAGCAATAAGTTCAAATAAAAGAACTCCAAAGCTGTAAACATCACTTTTTTTGGTGAAAGTTCTTGTTGATATATATTCAGGATCAAGATATCCGAACGTTCCCTGTATATTGGAGGCATTTCTGTTAATCATATCCTCTCTAGAAAGTCCAAAATCAGCCACCTGATTACACAATATACCATGAATTCGGTAGTCGTCAATAAAACGAATATTTAAAAACAGATCATATTTTTAATAATAGTTTCAGATATTAAAACTAACCCTAGCTCCCATTGCTTGATCCAACAGGATGTTAGAAGATTTGATGTCCCTGTGTATTACTGGAGGAACAGCCTGGAATTACAACAAAACGGTCGATAAATTGGATGATTTAAAAGAAATAAAACCGAAAATGGAAATACATGTAAATGCCGTAAAGATTATAACTTACTCCATCATGGAGATATTCCAATCCTCTAGCTACATCTAAAGCTATTTGAACTCTAAGATCCCAACTTAACACGTCATGCTTTTCGCCTTGAAATTTCAAAAGTAACATGTTTATAAGCATTATTGTAACAATGTTTAATATTTATGAGAAAGTTGGATGGCCACTTACTGTACAAATGAGATGCTAGACTGCCTTTGCTCATATAGACGTATATAAGCATATGTTGACCCTTTTCTGCACAATATCCTACCAAATTCACAAGGTTCCTGTGATGTAATCTTCCCAATAACATAACCTACAAATATATGTATGCACACGGGTAAAGCGTATATGCAAAACTGACAATTGCAGAAGCTCACATAAAATGACACAGTATCACAGATTGCTTTAAAAAACGTTAGAAAATGTTAGTTTAGCTTAAAGTAATCTATACAAGACATACAAGCATGAGGTGAATGTGAGTATGATTCATTACTACCTCTGTTTGGAACTCTTTCTCGCCTTGTTTGGAATCGGTTGCAAGAACTTTAACGGCAACTGCTTCTCCAGTGGTCATCTGAGCTTTATAAACCGAACCAAACGCCCCTTGGCCTATCAATGAGGTGAAATTGTAGGTTGCTTTCTGTAGATCTCTGCTTGATCAAGAAAAGAAAATAAAAGAAGATATCGGTAAGAATGATACTGACAAAATAAGAAACAATAACAATAATGTTTATCAAGCACAAATGATTTGAACATACTTGTAAGAATACTCGAGAATTCCAGAAGCGGCAACCACATGACCCTTCTTAAGACCACCAAGCCACAACGGGACGCCATTTTGTACAGAAGTTCTTGACGATTCAGTACCCATTGACGAATCAGATAAGATGGTGCAAGTATCAGCACCATTTGCACGAATGGGGATAGTCGCTGCCCTCCTAGAACTGCTATTACCGATTTGAGGTCGTTTCCGGTGAAACCTAAAGCAAAGTAGCCCACCTACGGCTAAAAGAGCTCCAATCACCACTCCTATCGAGATCCCAATTATCAGACCAGATGACCTCTCTTTCATCTCTTTTCCGGAGCACAAATGTTTCCTATCCAAGTTACCATCAACACACCTGTGAAGTTATCATCCAGATTTATAAACATAACTCAGAAGAAATTCATAATAAACTTCAAGAGTAGTATCTACAAGGAAACTTAATTATATAAATCCAAATCAGAATCTGTTTTTCAGCTTGCAGTAGACCTAATATCGAAAATTAACTCGCGCAGGACGCAAAAATAGCTAGGTACGGTTATGTACTTGAGCGCGTAAACAACAGATTCCTCAAACTTGTAGTAGATCAAGGAAGAAGAAACTGAAAAAAAGTGTTGTCAGTGGAGTATATAGACGGTTACTGCAAGTTCATAACACAATCAAACTGGAAAAAAAGGCAGATCATAAAAAAAAATATGCTAGGTTATATGAGGAGATAAAAATCACAATTAAGCATGTAAATCATGTTCAACTGAAGCAAAATTCGAGCTATATCACAATGTTCCAATACTGAACGATTCCTAACAAAATTCAGAAACAGAAATCGTAATTTCCGGCAATGAAGCACCAATCGTTGAAGATATTAACACAAACTACTAATTTTCTCAACAGAAAACATGAATATAACAAATATAGATCTTCAGTTAACTTTTCAGTGACGTCATTGTTCGCTAAACAAATCGGAGTTGTCAAAATCAGTGAATGAACAGTGAATCAAACCGATTGAGATTCAAATTGTGGATAATAACATTAATATGAACAGGAGAAAGTAGTTTAAAATTATGAGTAAGGTGATGTGAATGATTAATGAAAGTTAAGTTAATGGTTTACCTGATGATGCTAGCGGTGATTGAAGAGAAAATTAGAGTTAGGTTGAATGAAGAATCTTGAGGAAGAAGATAGTAAAGTAATCTGAGTTGCAGCAGGGACAAGATCCGGTTTTCAGACGCACCAAAACAATGTTCCAACAGAAATGGCGATATTCGAAATATACTATACCAAAAGTGTGCCTTGTGTATTTATTTTATATTTTTGAAAGATAAATATGATTAAAGGTGGCAAAATTTAGCCAAAACCTAAATTGAATTTTAATACTCAACTTCTTTTTTTTCTTTCTGAACGGTCTTAATATTTAACTTTTTTTAGCTTTACTTATGATGTCAAGGGAAATCAAGTCTTACGAAAAAATTAGTTTAGTAAACAACTGATTACTTTTTATCTCAATCAAAATATTGTAAATTATTTTGAAACAACATAAATGAAAATTACAGGTATAAAATATTGTAAATTATTTTGAAACAAAAGTAAATGAAACTTAGGGTGGAGGGTATAACCCTCGGCGACATGTGCGGGGAATGATAGTCACCGCTCGGTGACTATACCGGGTGTTTAAAGTAGGGCGGTGACCAAGAGAGAGAGTGTCTAAATCGGTGACTTTTCACCGAAAAGAGGGGAGAGTGATGAGAGGAGAGAGAGAGGCTCAACCAATCAAGTAAACTACCATCAACATACTTTGTGATTGAGTGCAAAATGGGAAGTGGAATGAGGAGTTGACATGACATAATATTATTGGCTAGGATTTCACTCAAACACCCTAAGGTGTTTGACTATACCCTCCACCCTTATGGGTATAAATGAAAGTTATGGGTAGAAGAAATAATCTATCTATTAGTCCGAACGTAGTGGGGCGGCATAATTGGGCGGTATGCCCTCATAGCGCCGGTATAGCGCCGGCACACCGCCACAAGGGGCGCCATCAATCGAATTTTTGGGGGGTGGCGCGATAATTTTCGTGGCGCCATGCATTTGGTTTGTGTTCTCTCCACTCTCACAGAGATATATACATACATATATATGTATAATTTAAGGGTTTATTAAATAATTGGGTAATGATGAGGTAGGGGCGTTATGACTACGGGCTTAAATGCATAAGGCCCCATAACGCCCACACGCTGACGTGGCGTGCCACATGTCGCATAACGCCCCTTTGAGGGCTTTATGACTACACATGCCCTTAGAACTGGATTACCTTTACCAAAGAAAATGAAATTTTGAGTGTCTTTAATCAGATTGTCAGTATAAGTTATTATCAGCAAATGAACGTTAGTTTGGCTTGTTAAAATTAATTTGACTTTAAAAAACAATTAATTAGTTTCACCAACAAAAGGTGTATATAAAATAAGGAGTGGGATCAAATACAAACACTTAAGTTTGTAAGAACCGTAAGAACCAACACATAATTGACAAGTGTCCATCAATAAAAAATTAGTTTAGGGGTAATTTAGACCTTTTGACCATATTTAATAATAGCTAATTAAAAATAATTACAAAAAATATAATCAGCACAACACTATATAATTAGCATAACATCCTTAATCGTTCTTCATTATTAGCACATCGTCCTCAACCGTTCTCCATTTTCAACATAAACGACATTAGCACAACATCCTCAATTGTTCTCCATTATTAGCACACCAGATGTGCTGATTATATCTACTTTTGATGTTTGTTTGTATTATTTTGTAATTAACACATAATCAGCACGTTATCAACACAATTATAAAACATCTTTTGTTAACTTTTTTAAAAATCACTTTTATAAATACAAAAAAGGTATAGCAATATGGTACTCATATTAAAGACAAAAAAATACTTGATTTTATGGTATATTTTTTTAAAAAAAAATAATGAAATATATAAAAGTTATTTTAGTTTAAAAAACCTTGGTGGAATTTGTATTTAATGGAAAATAGTCAAATGACTAGCAATTTTACAAAATTACCCCTAATTTGTTAGTAGTAATTTTTAATTATAAGGGTTTTATTTATAATCAATATCAACCCTTGATTTAAATTATCAATGGTTCAGATATGTTCTTACGGTTCTTATAATTAGCACTGTTTGTACAGGATCTCAACCCTATAAAATAAGGAATTAATATGTTATATATGAATATAAGTAGACTACTAATAGAGTTACTTACGTTTTTTTAGTGAAATTAATCAAAACTTTTGCGTTAAAGGATAGCGCCTGTAATTTGGTGTAAACGTAAAGAACAAAACTTGTAATTTACTCTTAATAATATGTAACTATTTATTAGGTTTGTTTTTTAATATATAGGCAATTGTTTAATTTGATTAAAAAAATTAAAAAAGGGTATATTTTAGCTATATTTTAAAGCTTAATAGTCATTTTACCGGGCAGATTTATAAATTATAATATTATATTATTTAAAATTAAAATATTGACGTACTCAGTTTACAAGTAATAATAGTTTTATGAATTATTTTATTATAAGTAAGTGATCATAGATTTGGAGCAGGTGAGTCACCATTTAACATAGATTATTATTATGATTTATTTTGGCAGTGTTATTATTTATTTGTGTTACCAACTCGATCTATTTATAATTAAAGTAAACATTTAGTGATTAAATATAGTTGATGATTAAAGCCATAGTTAGACCATTATGCTCTTAACCATCATTAGTGGTGGGCCCGGGTGAGTCTGGGTGATAGGGGTTTCTCATTCAGGGGTTTAAATTAGGGATCTATTGTGCGAGGGGGCTCTCTAGTGTGGACTCGATTAAGACAACGTATGCTAGACCTCCCGACATTCGTGAATAATTCACACCTTAGAAAAAGACCATTATGCCCTTGATATACTGCGGACATTCATTCTTTGTGTCATAATTGTGCACATACGGAAAGCCATCCCCACCACTTGCATAAAAGTTATGTTCCTAGATAGTTAAAACTTAAAAGTTATGGAGCATGTGTTTGTTTCTAGATAGTTAAAACTTAAAAGTTATGGAGCATGTGATGTTAGTAATTTAAATGACTGATTGTGAAATTGTATCCATCTTTCTCAATTCTTGATTTTGACTACAAGATAAAAGGCCAATTAACTATCTACTACTAGAATCTTAAACAATAATGAATCAACACTACTTTATACTCTTAGTATTTCCTCTCAAGCGAAAGGTCGGTTTCGATATCATGTGTAACTTGAAACAACAAACGAATAACAAATAACATGGGTATTAAGAAACGTAGCCTTGCTAGTTTTTATGGTTTCATCTTCCAACAAGCTTATTTTCTCAATCAATGTTTCACGGTAATTTTTCAACATGTTCATCGTTCACAATTTTTAATCCAAGTTTTAGAATTCAAAACTGGTGACTGTTTGTAATTTGAAAATGTTTCTATTTCCAATTTAGGGTCGGTGAATGGTGTATGAAAAAAGAAAGATTTAAATCATAAGGAAAAATGATTTACTTCACGATATTGAGCGGGCAACGAATCCTTCCAATATACATTCTTACAATACAACTAACTCTAATACAATATTGAAAATATACATTCTTACAATACTAATGCTAGGATAGAAAGAAAGAAAGGGTATATAATATGAAATAAGTATTCCTTTTTTAGTTTTTGAATTATGAAGTATGTTGTATAAGTGATAAATGTGATTGATAATAAATTATAGTTCTCTATCTTTAATTTTTGTTATTTCATTACGGAAGGAAGAACTTTTTAAAGGTATTTAAGTTTGGGAAGTCAGTTTGGATTAGTACACTTCAACTGCAACGGGTGTCTAGGCAGCTAGCCAACTAACTAATTTGTAAAATTTCTTTGACCATGGGTAATGGTTAATGTCCTTACAAGGGGCATCTTTTGTCATATCACCATCATAATGTTTCATGTAATGGTTAAGGCTTTTTAATGTCTTTTCATTTATTAGTTTCCTTGTTTTTACTCTTTATTGTGCATTATTCTAGAAAATGTCTCTTCCTCTTCATGCCCCTATAATGCTCATGGGGATGGTGTAAGGGCATTATCAAAACCTTTCACGCCATAGCCCCATTACGTATGGCCTTAGGGTGAGAGGGGTGGTCACCTCATGAGAAGAGGTAAACTTTTCACCCACCTAATCATCTATTGTCATGTCAATATAGTGTAAAAATATGAAAATTATTTTTTTTTATTTTATAAAAACGGCTATATAGCCTTTGCATTTATAATTCCAACGGTCACAAAAGGTTCAACGTTCATATTTTGAGTGCTCACCGATTTCCATCATCGGTGACAGAAGGGTCGGTGGCGGTGTTGCCGCGCGGTGAAAGACACACCGCACCTTTCCCCGCACCCACACCGTTCACCCTTACGTATTAAACACTTTGCTTAAAGTTAGAGAGGAGGGTTTGAACATATCAAAATGATTTTTAGAGGTTTATAAATGTGTTAGGTCATGAACACACACAATTTTCTTTTTCACAAACCTAATTCTACTATGTCAAGATTTCTTTTAAGATATAAAGTTATATTTTATATCTCCATCTTACATAATACTTGAACACTTAACAATTCAGATGATAAATATGTAAATACGTTTTACTACTGGTAGACTACCCTATAGTCTTATACGCGCTACACGTTAGTCTTATAATCATTTCTTTAGCCAATTTTTTTCTCAATCGAATGTTTTCACTTCCTCTTCCTTCTTTGTAAGCATGATTAGGTAAGAATTTGTAATGGTGTTAAATATCGTCAACTGGTTAGCTTACCCCTTCTTAATAGGTGGTTGGCTGGAGGTTATGTTGGTTTGGAAAATTGTCACACTCTTTTATCGTGGCTGCCATCCATTTGACTTTCTATTAAATGTATTTTTAATTTGTATATAAAAAAATAATATACTCCATACCGATGAAGTCTCTTGAATAAGCATTTGTGATTTTTAATTCAGTTTTAAAGCGTGGATGCTTGTGTAAAGATTGTGACCCATCCACTGCAATAACTTAAATCTCTAGATAAAACAACGTAAGGAGGTTGGATTCGTTGAAACTAGACTTTGGACAACATTAAACTAATTTGACGCATTTTAATTATTTGACCTAACCTGGCAAATGGGTAGGGGTGAGCAAGAAAACTGAAATAACCGAACCGTAACCGAATAACCGAAAAAACCGAACCGAAACAAAAACCGACAGTTCGGTTTTCGGTTTTTAATAACCGAAAATTTTGGTTCGGTTTTCGGATAAACTTTTTCAATAACCGAAAAAAAACCGAACCGAACCGATATGTTACAATCCATATATTTTTATGTTTAAGTTTAAATTGTTTAAGTGTTTAACCCAATGCTAGTAGAAAATGTTAAGTTTAGTCTTGAATGTTAAATGTTTATAATAAAAACATTATAACTGAAATGATTTATTATTACCTATAAGATATAACAAAATTTAATAAAAACTTTGAAGAAACATAAAAAAAGATTAGAAGATTAGGTTTATGTAAACAATATTAATTAAAGAGGTTAACTATAATAATTTAAATGTAAACATATAAAAAGATTGTTATAATATAAATTATACTTTTTATTTTTTGAATCTTACATAATTTTGTTTCAAAAACCGAAATAACGAACCGAACCGAACCGACGTAAAAACCGAAAAACCGAAACCGAAAAAAACCGAAACCGAACGGTTTTTAAAACCCGAAAACCGACATTTCGGTTTCGATTTTGATTTTACCCAAAAACCGAACCGTGCACACCCCTACAAACGGGCCAGGTCGGGTCGGGTCATGGGTCAAAACGGGTCAATTATATAAAGGGTTGTTTTGGTTCGGGTCGAAACGGGTCCGTGTCAGAACGGGTCCGGGTCGGAATAGGTCTGGGTCGGAACAGGTCTGGGTCAGAACGGGTCCGGGTCAGAACGGGTTTCGGGTCAGGTTTTACTTTACTTTACTTTAAAGTTATCCAACAAGTTACGAGTCAATAGTCAAACTTTTATGGTTATTTGCACATTTCAGCTTGAGAAGTTAAGTACTCGAGTCCAACAACAATATCACTAATCAAGGGCCGAAATTTTGCTTCATCCTGAAGACACATCGCAGTTATTGCAACCATATGGTGCACCGTACGCATCGAAAATCGACCACGCAGTAGAGGGTCCACCAATTGAACATACTTCTTACAGTCTCTCAAAAAGGGACGGGCCTGCATAAATTCAAGGATGTTATTGAAAGGAGTGACAATTTGAGAAAGAAAAAAATGTACTAGTACAAGGGACATTTTTCACCCATTTTCTTGTAAGTGGGTCGTCTTTGATCATAACCGATCAAACATCACTGATTGGAAGTCTAGTTTTAGTGCATACAGCTTCCTACACCATTTTATTCAAAGAATTGATATTTATGACCCATTTCAAGCTGTAGATTGAACCATTGTTAACCCACTCATCTAATCACAATTCAGATATCTTATGCAGGAATGTATTGTACTGGTAAACATAAATGCATTCATTAAGATGCATGTGAATGGGCTGATTGCCACACCTAATAAGTATTGATAAGATAAGACAAGACAAGACAAGACCAGACCCATATCAATAAGTGACACTCATTGAGCCCTTGAGCAACCAAGGACGCCGCACGAGGCCTTAGCAGGACTACCTAGTGACACTGGGCTCAACTCATTGTTAGAAATGTACAACTTCATTTTCGTTAAAAACAAAAAAAACCATCTACACCAATCCAACTGCATCCTACCACTTTCGTAACATTTCTTTCGTAACTTTCTTCACTCGAGCCACACTCTCCCATCTTCCCCTCGCTTCATACGCTTTAACCAACACCATATACGGGAACAAAGACATCAGTTCCAGTTTGACCAACCTCTCCGCAACTAGTTCGGTCAACTCCAAGTCTTCTTGTACCTCGTAACAACTAAGAATCAATTTACATATGTAACCATCGAGTCTATTAGGAATCTCCGTCGTTAATATCTTCATCGCTTCATTAACTTCGTTAACTTCACCTGCGTGGATCATCATTTCAGCAATGCAGGTCAAATGTGTGGCTGTCGGTTTGACCCCATATTTGTTCTCCATTGAACGAAAGAACGATAACCCCTTATCGATCAAACGACCATGAACACAAGCTAATAGAACACAGTTCATCGTTACTTCATCTGGTTGTGGGCCCATTTTGAGTAACTCCTCGAAAAGCGCAATAGATTCTTATGTTTCTCCATTAACAGAAACATAACAAAAAGAACATATTTTGCTCTTACTGATAAACTCATTTTGCTATAAATAAATTACATACAAAAAGAACATATTTTGTTCTTACTGATTTATGTGATTTTAAGGGATTGTCTATTTCTGTGGCTGGTGATTTGAACGGAAGTCGTGCCCTACTTGGTCCCATTAACATCAATTAATTGTTCAAATCACACAAATCTTGATCCACTTGGGAATAGCCCAGTGGTGTTGGTGAGTTTAGATAGAGCTTAGGATAGGAGAGGTCAGGGGTTCAATTCCCATAGTATGCAAGTTTAGCCATTAAAAAAAAAAAAAAAAAAAAAAAAAAAAAAAAAAACATCAATTAATTGCTCAAATCACGAATCAAAAAGTGGGTTGTTTAGGTCAGACCCTAATTCAAGAGCCTTATAACCCAATTGAAAAGAAAAGAAATCCCAACTAATCTGATGATTGACGGTGGTAGCGGCCAGATGAAGTCAAGGGTGTTGTCTTCAGGATGATGACGCCACGTCGCTGACGTGAGTGATGAATTGATGATGAAGTCGAGGGTATTGTCTTCACTAACCCTAGAGAACCCGTTCAAAATTCTCAACCCTAGAGAACCCGTCCCGTCAGAATTGTCGACCCGTAGATACTTCTTTGTTTTTTTAATTATCTCATTTTGACCCTTTAATTTAAATTACTTTACCCAAACCCACCCATAATATTTTATAAATAACCCAAAATGACCCATATCAAAGACTTTGGGTGAGAATTGCCCCCTTAATTTGACCCGTTCCTGTTACTAAATTTTTAGAACACTCGTTTGAGATAGATTGCAGCTCAACCGACGCAAAAACTAGAGTTTGGAAAAGATCTCTTGCCACCCAACGTTTCAGAAGCATTACTAGAAAACGAAAAGTTGGCAGAATCTTTACAAGATGAAGAACACGCTCGATTGTAGCATCGACTTTTATCACACCAAGAGTCGAAAGACAAGACCGAACGGGCTCTGCTGGTACACCTGGCGAGAATCTTGATGCAAAAGCCAGGCGAGCAAAAAAACTAAGATGAATACGAGCAAAACGTGCTTCAAGAAACGAAAACACTTAAGCAGGCCAATCGTATAAGAAAACTTGAAAGGAAGCTTCGTTTTTGTGAATTTCTTGAAGAACCCAACATGCATGGGTTTCTTTTACTTGCAAAATACCATCAAAGCCAGAAAAAGAACATGTAAAAAGCTAAAAAAATATAATTGGAAGCATCAACTGAACTCGATACTTAAAACAGCATAAAGTTGAAGTACTAAAAGAAGGCTTGTCATCACAAGCATTAAAAAAGCAAGATCCTTAAAACATATAACATCTTACATTTCTGAAATGAAAACCACCTACCCAGTTCGGAAAACAAAAAACATACTTAAACACGACATAAAAAGGTCTCACTTCAATGGGATGAACCTGGAAGAGTGGGTGGCACCAATACCAGGTCTACCGTGCTTCACGGGCTTGTATGAAATTGAGAATTCCGCAAGGTAGTGACCGATCATCTCGGGCTTGATTTCAATCTGGTTGAAGGTCTTTCCGTTGTAGACACCAACAACGCTACCGATCATTTCTGGGACAATAATCATGTTCCTCAAGTGGGTTTTCACAAGCTCTGGCTTCTCACCAGCAGGTGCCTCACGTTTCTGTTCAGGTAATATACATATATCAGCAATGGTGAAACCGAATTTACTAATATGCAGTCATTCAAAAAAAAAAAACAAAAGAAAAACAGGTAAAGAACACACATCATGCATCTACATACGTCATTTTCAAGCAGCTCCAATAAGTTTAAATCCAAGTTCAAACGCCAATAAAAAAACAATATCTTTCTAAATTTGAAAAAAAAAAAAAAAGCTTTTTAACAGCAATTGTAACACCTAAATACTACTTGCAAGGATTTTAACCTACACCACTCGAGGTCTAAGCAGTCAATAGTGGTGGGATAGCGGTTATTGGGCCTTCCAAAATAGCAGTCCAGAATAGCGGAACCGCTGTTATTGGTGCTATTGACTGCTATTTGACCGATATTGACCATTATTTTAGATGCCTTGGCTGATGTGGACTTAGAAGAAGATTCACTATTTGATTTTAGACCGCATTAACTGAATAGCTCGGGGTCTAAGTGGGTTTATTTTATTATACTTCCATTGATCCAAAAGGGACTCGAAAATCAAAAGAAATGTATGCAAAGCTTGTGTTACCACATAAAGATCACATCTTATCAAGGCTTAATCAGAGAAACATTAGACAAATAAAAGGTTTACATGATATAGAAAACATACTAACATCACATAGCCAATTAAAAACAAAACATAATTGTATACGATGCCAGTGATGTTAGAACTTAGAATTAGAACACACTTATCCTTCTTTAACAGTTTAACGCCTTAAGAGTAGCATGAGGCCTATGTGCTCAACTATAAACATGTAACGAAATTAAATAACTAGTTACATCTCGGTCTACACCTCTTTGAAGCATTTCATCAAACAGCTTTACTGCATCTTCAAACAACACAAAGTTTCACACAAATTGCAGTCAAGCACACCAAGATTCAACAAACAATGCATTTAGTAGCACTATTTACATAAATCAATCAAATATCAATAAAGTTTTTCAGCAACAAAACTAAACATAATATAACAAAATAGCATATAACAGTAACACACAGCAGCATAAATTTCCTTATAAAACAAGATTATCACAGTAAAATGTTGTAAAAAAAACATACAGCTTTACGGAGCTTCTTAATCAAAGCCATAGGTTTCCTCTTCAAACCTCTCTGAAACCTAAAATTACACAAATTAAATAAAAAAAATACAAATCCACAATTTATACAAAAAAATGCATATATAAATATATATATATACCTTCTGCGAGCACGTGCGGTGAAGAGCTTAACAAGCTCATCAGTGGACATATCAAGGAGAGCATCCAAATCAACTCCTCTGAAACTGAACTTCTTGAACGTTCTCTTCTTCGGTGCTCCGGCTGCCGCAACATCAACCTCAACATCCGCCTGAAATAACAATAAAAAGTGTTTCTTAGATGAAATTATGAATCGAATCTACAGAATCGATTGATGGAGAGAAAGGTGAAGTAGATTGAGAATCACCATTGTTGATTTGCTGAAGAAGAATCGGGTATGCGCCGCTAGGTTTTCGAGGGACTGTGAGCTTATTATGTAGACTCTTTTATATTAGGGTAAATTACTTTTTTTGAGTCCTCTGTTTTAGTGGTTTTAACTAGTTGAGTTCAAAAGCAAAAAATTTAACGACTTGAGTCTCTATAAGCATTTTTATTAACCATTTGAGTCCTTTTGGATCCAAATATTAACCTTTTGAGTCCAATTTTTTGGACTCAAATCGTTATAAAATGAACAAAATTGGACTCAAAATGTTATAAAATAAATGGCTAGGGACTTAGGGCGTTAAACTTTTTGATTTTGGACTCAAGTGGTTAAAACCACTAAAACACATGGACTCAAAAAGTAATTTACTCTTTATATTATTGGATGATTAATAAATGGACAAACAAATTCAATAATGAGCAAGTTACAACTTTTGTCGTTTATGTTTACACAAAATTATAGAACGTTTTCCATTAGCGTAAAAGTTGACGAGTTTTATACTTTATGTTTTAAAATTTTGCATCAGAAAAACATATTTCCTTCATTTAGTTATCTTTTTAGTTTTGTTAGATTTATAATACGATGCTTCATTGTATTTTAATATTCAACTTTAGATTTCCATATTAAGTTCATGCGTACGGTTTCTTTATAATCAGTATAATCGTAATTTTTTTTTCTAAAAATAAAAAACATATCATTTCTCAACACCGCGAAATTCGCGGTAATACACTAGTAGTATAGTATAGTAATAACAAAAGAAAATGGGTACATTTTTTGGTTTCATCCGGTAGTGCATTAGACTGTTGGGTTTAAAATAACACTTTTAAACATTTAAAATGGTTTTTGAGTCTGAATGAGCCGAACCACTTTTGAGATAGGATCCTTAAATGGAGCTCTTTTATTTAACTAGTCCAAGCATGATCTCTACACATTACGATCGTTTAGGTTCACGAGCCTAAACATGTCACGTTAATTTCCTTTAATTTGCAAAATATTAAAGTCTAAGCCATGCACGAGCGTCCACAACGGGTAGCTCTAGAAACGCCTTCACGCCTGGAGCTTGTCCCTCTCTCACGGTTGAACATGGCTCCAAAAGCACCCCCTCTTTCATCGCACATAATGACATGGACCATCAGATAATGAGGGTCCAACAATTCAAGGCCTGATAGAATGCACAACTTGAGATCCAACTCAACGCCTGAACCAGACTCAATCGAGCCTCTTTCAATCCGGTCTTTGTTTTTATGATTTCTAGGTATTTTTGTCAGGGTCGAATCCTAACGGTTAGGTATAGTCTTGACTGGAAGCACAGTCCTAGCAACAACCAATCGGAAATTTTTACCAGAAAATGTTTATGTCGCCCATGACATGAGGCCAAATGCAATTTTGAACAGCCCTATTTCCGACGATGGTTAGAAACACCATTCTTTGACGTGCTACACATACAGAACAGTTACGGGTGATTTTGGTCCCTTTAATGGTGTATTTGGACGGGGGGGGGGGGCGTTTTAACTTTTAAGTGAACATGCCACCTTAGGGCTCGATAACTTGTGTCATAAGACCATACGGTGTGAAGAGGCTTGAAAATGGAGCGTTATGCAACATGTGGACGACACGTAAGCACACGTCAGAAATGGGGCGTGGTGCAAAAAAGGGAGGTGTGGGACTGGACGTGGAAGAGCGGCATAATTCGACACTTGGCACACACTTTTTTGTTATTATTTTATATTTATAATTTATAAAAAAATATATTAAATTTAAACCCACCAATACCAACAGTCCACGTCGACGTCGTCTACCACGCCGGTGGAAATCACTCGCCCCACACACAACGCGGGTCACGGAGTGGTTTGATGGGCGTGGATTGGCAACCACGCCAAGTTTCGACGCCCACACCGTGTGGTCTAAGGTTTTATTTATGGAAACAAAAGGGTCCCAATATAACAACCCTACTATAGTTTTCCCGTAAGCAAATAAAAAATTGTCTATAAAACCACACACAAATATCACCCGTGTGGACTGCAGCCTTTAGTTGAATACATAAAGAGGTCAAAATTTTGGTGTTTGAGCTCTCAACACAGTTTAAATATGTAGTTCATGAATTGATCATCATTGTTGATAATAGTACTTTAGGTTCAGAAGAGAGTTCATTGGCGGCCATACTGGTTGTTCCCGTAAGAAGGAGGTGACGGCAGAGGAGAGTCTCTTGGCCTGGCATACTCTGCAAATATAACCCAACCATCCAAAAACTGCAATATACACAACAAAAACAATAAGATGACCGACCATCAATGTTAAATCGATCACCGGAAAAAAAAAAACAGTAAAATGACTATCCTGACCTTCCCATCCATGCCCTCTATGCCGGCAGCAGCCTCTTCAAGTGTAGAATATCGTACAAAACCGAACCCTTTTGACCAACCTGATGTACGGTCTTTTACTACTCTAGCTGCAGAGAAATGGAAATTAAAGTTGTGATGATGGTATACGTGTATGGTTCAGGATAATAAATTATGGAGAAGAATCAAACCATGGAGAACTTCACCAAACTTTGCAAAGCATTCTCGAAGTCCTTCATCAGTTGTGCGTTTGCTAAGACCTGCGTTAAAGAGCAACAAACCTCACTAAGATCATGCCTATAGCAGCAGCATTAAATGACAATTGGCTGAGACAAAATAGATCATTGAACAACCAAAAAGCATGAATCAAACACCATAATATTAAATATTTGGAGTAAATTACAAAAATCGCCCTTTATGTATGTCACTTATTGCAAACTGTGTCCTTTGTCTTCAAAAATTACAGAAAACGTACTCGATGTTTGCAAACCCTTGCAAGTTATGTCCTTTAGTCCTAACTCAGTTAATTTTTTGTGGTTAAATCTGACCAAATGGACCCCACATGTGGGTATTTTTGTCATTTTACTCTCATGTGAGATCCATTTGTTCAGATTTAACCACAAAAATACCCTCGTGTGGGGTCCATTTGGTCAGATTTAACCACAAAAATTAACTGAGTTAGGGCTAAAGGACATAACTTGCAAGAGTTTGCAAACATCGAGTACGTTTTCTGTTATTATTGAAGACAAATGACACAGTTTGCAAAGCTAAAAGACAGTCAACTACACCAACAGAACTGATATATATTTCGACGTGTAAATCATTGTGCAAAAGCAATATCTACAACATATGTAAATGTAAAATTAACAACACAAATTCCACTATTATTAAATTATAATGGTAATTATTAAAATATGATTTGATATGAAACTGATCCAATAATAAGCCATGGACCAACTGAAAAAAAATAAATAATTTCATTAAAATTAAATTTCCAGATGAGCACAACTTCAATACTAGAGGAAGCTCATCTGCAGGATAAATTAACAGTAGTATTGTTTTTCAATCGTTTATCAGCATCAAAAGCAATCCGCTTGATGGATCATGTAACTATTTAATCGATGAATAAACTAGGGCTAATACTAAATATATACATGTAGATACAAATAATGAAAGATATATAAAGATTGTACTCGTATAAAATGAAATAGAATGTGCCTGATACGAAGAGATTGGTTGAAGGTTCAGCTTGAGGCCTCTGCGACTGATTGGCAGCAGGTTGTGAAGGAAAGGGGAAGTTAGTAGAAAGAGTTGAGAAAAGCGATCTCATGCCACGTGGACCGGCGGCCGCCACCCTTGTCGCAGTCTTCATCGCCATTCCCTCTGGGTTTTACAGAAATATCGCCGTCCTTAAACCCTCCAACTATTTACTACGGAGTATTTAGGGTTATTTGAGATTTTTAACTACCACTTGTGGACTGTGGTTTCTCTAATGAGAAAATTATCAAATTGGCCAAGAAAATCTTTCACTTACCAAATTAGCCATTTGATGCTTCCTTGAAGCAGGGCATCTCATTTTTCGAGAGTTGTTATGCGTCTGCAGGTCACAAGGATGCGTCAGGGAATAGGCAAGGGACACGTGTGTCAATGATTGGGTCTGAAAAGTTATGCTGCTTCGAAGGCGTCTACCAGACGCATCCACTTTAGCTTGCGTCTGGCTTAGTGTGATGCGTCTGGCTGGGTACAAATTTTTATGCGTCTCGCAGCTGCTTCTTATGCGTCTATGAGACGCTTCCATATGTTAGCTTTTGGATGCCCCTCGCAGCTGCTTCTTAAGCGTCTAGAAGACGCTTCCATTCTGTCAGCTTTTTGATGCCCCTAAAAGCTGCTTCGTATGCATCTAAGGACGCCTCCATTTGTCAGCTTTTGGATGCCCCTCTGTCAGCTTTTTCAAAGCTGCTTCGTATGCGTCTATAGACGCTTCCTTTGTCAGCTTTTTTATAGCTGCTTTGTATGCGTCTATGAGACGCTTCGGTTGTCAACTTTCACGTTTATTTATGCGTCAACAGACGCCTCAAGTTATGCGGTTGTGACGCAACACGTGTCAAAGGGAAGACCTCTTTAGACGCATGTAATGCGTCGGTAATCAGAAAAGTACTTTTTTGACTCTTTATAACTGACAGACGCATTGGAGGAGTCTCGGGACGCTTTAGACAAAAAAAAATAGTTTTCGTTTTTATTAATTTGATATATTACACGTTTCTATTTTTAGATTAGAGTCTAAGTACCAGTATACTCTTTACATTTTAGAAAATTTCATCTCCAAAATTTTTACAAGAAATATCTATTTTTTATATTTTTTTTCTCTATTGATATGGCAGTCAGATTTGTTGTTTACTCTGGAGGCAAGTGGGAAGTCGTTGATGGGAGGCTAGAGTACGTGGTCCAACCAGATTCTGTTAGACGTGGTTTTGAAACTTCTACTACAATTTCTTATAAAACATTTTTAAAAAAATCTTAGTGAGTCAACAGGTCTTCAAAACATCACACGTGTATCTTACAAAATGTCAAGTTTTAGCGATCCCATGATATAATTGATGATTCCGATCTTACTTTTTTTTCAATAATACGGAAGGAAACTCTCATGAGTTATTTAAATTATATGTGGTGCAAGAACTTGGTGTTGGTTCATCTGCGGGTTCTACCAATTTTTTTAAATGTCCCGATCTTAACGTAAATGTTTTTCCTGAAGATGAATGTAACGCATCATATAAATCTGGAGTTACTGATAATGTTAATTGTCCTCTTGAAAATAAAAGCCAGTTTTACATAGGTTATATTTTCCGTAACAAGCAGGAAATAAAAATAGAATTAGGAAAAATGTGTCTTTCCGAAAGTTTTTCGTATAAAGTAGACAGATCATCCAAAACTCGTTACGAAGTATCTTGTATTGATAAGAATTGCCAGTGGAATTTCAAGGCAACAAGTCGGGAATCTTGTGATGTTTTTTACGTTAAACATTTTAACCAAAAACATACATGTTCTAAGACGCAAACATATCCACATATGCGACAAGCAAACACAATGGTGGTGGGTAGCTTATTAAAAGAACAATTCAAAGATTGTGGACGGATATACCGTTCGACCGAAATTGTAAAGGATTTTAGGATTAAAGAAAAAGTCAATTTATCATACATGCAAGCATGGCGTGGGAAATGTAACTCATTAGAACTTTTGCAAGGTAGTTCGTCAAGTTCTTTTGCCGAACTTCCCGTCTATTGTTATAACTTGGAGAAGGCTAATCCAGAAACAGTGACACACATACGCAATGATTCTGAAAGTCGTTTTGAAATGTTATTTGTGGCCATAGGTGCGGTGGTAAGTGAAAGACTATATTAAATAATAAATAAATAAATAAATAAAATTTTAAACAAAAATCTAACATTATCGTATTGCTTTCAAATTCGGAGCTTTGTCCGTAATTTAAGACCGCTTGTCATCATAGATGCGGCACACTTGAAGGGTGAATTTAAGGGAACAATGTTTTTGGCTGTTGGCATGGACGGAAACAATCAGATTTTGCCTATTGGTTATGGCATTGGTAAATCTGAAGACGGTGAGTCGTGGACGTGGTTCCTTTCAAAACTGAAAGAATGCATCGGCGAGCATCCAGATTTGGCAATCATTTCTGACCGGGCAGCTTCTATACAATTAGCCGTACGGGTTGTGTTTCCAAAAAGCTTTCACGGGTTATGTTGTCGCCATTTGATGGTCAACCTACGTTTACCGTAAAAAAAGGAATATGAGAGTCTTTGGTGGAAGACTTGCAAATCTTACCGGATATCCGATTTTCAAGAATCATTCGACGCCCTATGTGCCGCTGTTCCAAGGTTACAGAACATTCTTATAGAAATTGGGTTTGACAAATGGTCAAGAGCACATTGTCCAGCCAGAAGATATCATTACATGACATCTAATAGCGCTGAATCTATGAATGCTTTATCAAAACATGCCCGAAAAATTCCAATAACCCAACTTATAGAATTTTTCAGACAGTCTGTCCAAAAATGGTTCTATGATCGACGGAACGAGGGAATTGAAGGGGAACACTTGCTTACAACGTGGGCTCAAAAAAAAATTCAAGGCAAAGTTGAAGGTTCTCGTTCTTGGGTGGTTGCTGGAATTTCTCAGGACAGTTTTGACGTTGATGACGGTGGAAAGAGAGGTTTAGTTGACTTCTCTAATGGAACATGCAGTTGTCGGGTTTGGCAAGTATCTGGGTTACCTTGCGGGCACGTTATTGCGGTATCTAGATTTTTAGGTGAACCAGATTGTGCTCATTATGCGATGTCATGTTACAGTAATGAAGTTTATAAATCCACGTATGAGGAGCATATAAATCCAGTCCCTGATAAATCAGAGTGGGAAGTACCCGATGGACTGGTGAATCTGCAACCACCGCTTATTACAAAACGACAAGCCGGACGTCCGAAAGAAAACAAATGTATCCTATCGCTAGGAGAGGACCCCACTCCTATATACTGCGGTAAGTGCAAAACGTATGGGCATTCTCGTGCGAGCTGTTTAGCACCGCCCAAAACAGAGACTTCTTCTCACCGCGTCTCTAAGCCACAACCCACACCCATCCAAGTTGAAGCCGGAGAATTTCAGGATTATGTACTTCAAAATGCATATCCCTCGTACAATTTGGGTGATGATTAAAGAAGTTTTTGTATAAATTTATGCCAAATACATTTCCTATTTAAGATATATTACAATCCTTATTTTATTTATATTAGTTTTCTGTTTTAACTTTTTTGTAATTCACAAAAAAAGTCTTTTATAATTTAAAAAAAGAACATAATTTCACTAAATAAACAATTAATTTATTTCACAATAATTAAATTAAATTATTTATTAGTCATTATTTATTAATTAAATCATTAAATTAAAAAAAAATTCGATTCAATTAACTAAATAAACAATAATTTCAGTAGGCATTATTTATTAATTAGATTATTAATGGGGTGTGAAACGTGCAGAATAGAGTTCATCTGCCATAAATCTTCTATATCTCATACAGGCATCTTGCATGTTTCGTTCCTGCCAGTTTGGAAGTACACTGTTTTGCACAAGATTTTGCAGTAACATAGACAATATGACACCCGAATTCTGACCAGCCCGATGTTCGGATGTAGGCCAGACAACATCCCCGGTGTACTCCAACGCATCAGCCTCACTTAGTCCAGCATTTTCCCAATATTGAATACGACCGAGGAACCATAAGAACAGACTCTCGAATTCTACTAGAGTTTGGTGTATCCTTCTGTGAACGCAGAATCGTTCCCCGCAATTAAGTGCATCACATTTATTGGTAGAATAAACGGTAATATTTAGTGAGTGCATATCTATCTTTAAGATTATCCAGCCTTCTTTGTCTTGCGATACTGGTATGTAAACCTGAAAACGAGATACGGTAAATATTTAGTGAGTGCATATCTGTGTTGCTCATTCTTACAATGTAATTTTTTTTACCGTATCCACTTCCCAAAAGGCAGGGTATAGTTCTACATCGCCAATAGCGTATCCGTAAGCATCTTGATCCTGTTCCGCCAGAAGGTTTATAAAATTTGGGGGTAGAATGGTCCAAAGAACAGTATTTGATGAAGATGTCCCTTGACGATTTTCTGTTTCTCTATCTTGTATTAGCTTGTTACACCATGCACGGACATGCTATAAATTTTTTTTAAATGATCATATTTAGAAATTATAAATAATATTAATAATAAAACTATGTAAAATAATCTAATTACCGTTTCTTGCATAAATCCATCTCCACAATACCCTAGTACTCCACCCCACCACTCTCTGTCTAATGGCGTTTGCCCCATATAAGTTGAATAGCAAAATTGGCTATCACCGTCGTAGTAGAAGTCAAGAACATTTTGTGATCAATAAACAGATTGATCATCCCGATTAAGCCAAATAGTGTTCTCTACACAATCTGGAATGCTTGATTGACGCCTTCCTTTTGACGACATTATTGTGCAAATTTGTTGTGGTAATAAGAAATAAGAAATTCCTACCAATGGTCTATATTTATAGACCAATAATATCTTCCACCTACCTCCTCTTTTTTATAACTAATACTATTATTATAATTTTTTTAAACCGTTTTTTAAAAATAGGTAAAGGAAATATTAATAAAATAATTTAATAACTTTTTATAAAGTTTTAGAATCTGTTTTTTTTATTTTTTTATTTAAAGGTATTTTTTTAACTTATACAAAATTATCATTTAATTATTGTGAATTTCAAAAGATGGAATGACAATTTAGTTCTTTTATTAAAATTTAAGTTACAACTAAGATTATTTAATTGTTTCACCCTAAATGTGCATTTAATTAGTTCTCTTCCATGCCTATATATAGCCAACTATCTCCCATTTTTTCATCATTCCACATTATTAGCTCTACACAATACACAAAACCATTAAGAATATGGATGATTCATGGACCGAAGTAGAAGACATTGTCGTTGCAATGTCTTATGTGGAAACGAGACACCTATGCCGCCATGCGAGTATGGATGTCGCCTTTTGGGTCAGCGTTTTCAAAATGTTTTGTAGACATGTTGGTGAAACCGAACGAGATGTGAACGAGGTGGAGACCCGTTCGGCTTACCTAAGGTGCATATGTTCCAGGTTCAATGGAAAGGTAAACGAAGCGTCCAAGGCAGCGTCGAAGGAGGAGAAGAAGCTAACTGAACAAGAAGTGATTGAGGAAGCAAAACTAGAGTACCCGTTGACGTATTATGAAGACTTCGATCGGGTCACTGTTTGGGAGATTATGAAGATTTATTTGTAAATCTTCATATAGTTTGTCAATTATGTCTAAGATCACCCGTTTGTTAACCGATTTTGGTTTTATTTACTAGTTTGGTTAACAAGTTTTTTTTTTAATATCTAAGATATGTAACAAATGCACCATTTTGGTTATATATAATATCTCTATTATGTTATTTACAAAATTCTGATAACAAGGGAAATATTCAAGGATTATTGATAACATTTTTCGTTAAAAAAAAAAAAAGAAATGTTTGTTTGTAAACCGCAAATAATAGTTAATAATAGTTTGAGATAAGCATGAAACCATAACTTACTATGGAAAAATGACAAACTGTTACCTTGTCTTCGATTATTTTAGGATTAAAGAAAAAGCTGTTGGTGCACCCCCTTCTCATGCCAATGGGCCGGCCCAATGGCGTTTTTAAAATGGTTACAGAATTCGGCCAAATCAATTGCTGCACTAATGGAATGAGAATTGGGCCGAATCAGAATTGTTGCACTAATAGAATGAGAATTGGGCCGAATCAGAATTGGGCCAAATCAGAAATGGGGAGAATCAAAATTTGGGCCGGCCCAACCTGTAATATGGTCCATAAACAATTAAAAACGCAGTAAAAACACTGTTACAAAAGTTAAAGCATAACCAGAAATGGGCCAAATCAGAATTGGGCCACTGAATTGGGCCCCAAATCTGAATCAGAATTGGCCCGAATCAGAATTCAGAAATGGGCCCAATGCAAATGTTCAATGTCGTAATACCTTGTTTACGGATCTACAACTTTTTCATCAACTTGTTCAACAACATCACTTTCAAATGATTGGCAACTACTGACGAGATCAAAGTTTTCCGGTAACAGACTATCGTAGAACATGATAGCCAACCTTTGCCTCATTTAGTAAGCTGCCTTAGCGGTGTTTTCTTCTCGATATACGGGTTCCTTGTTGATCAACCTTTCCATGAAAATGCAAACCCATACACCACAATCTCCTAAACTCCCTGATTGTTGAGGTACTTGCCTGGGGTAAACGACTTTGAACGGCAACGACATCTTTAATGGCTCATCGGCTGAATAGTATCCGTTGATGCGTAGCCATATGTCGAACGCAAAATTGATGTGGTAAATGACTTCCGTTCTGTCTTTCACCATGGTTTCACTTTCCAATAAACTACACACGTAGGAATATGTAAATTGTAACAAATTGATTCAATACACTACATTGGTATATATATACGATATGACGAACCTGTCGTAAATTGTAAGAGTCCGATTGCGAAGGTGGAACACCGCCAAAAGCCAATGCACGTTTTTTACATTCAACGGAACATAAACCTATCCATGCATTCAGTGATTTGGTAGTATTTTTTATTTTTAAATGTAATATATATAAACATTTCGGCATTCAAACATATTGTACCTCGTCAACTTAGGAAATTGGTGGAATAGGAATCAAGGACCCATTGAAATAGCCCTCCAACCTCCGGTGTGCATCACACTGAATCATGGTCAATTGAAAATAGGGTGGTAGAATGCTCCAACGATCGGTTTTGTTCCTCTGCTCGTACATCTTAATCATCCAACCATATAAATGCTGTTTTGAAAAATTTTTAAAATAACAGTTTTGAAAATATAAATAATTTGAAAGCATGAATATTGATAATTTTCTTACATCATCACTTAACCATCCGGACCCGTCGTCACCTAGCAACGACGACCAAAATTCTGGACCAACTTCACTGGCCATCGTTTTTGCAAGCTTCCGGGTCCTTGAATCCGTCTTGTTTACCAGTGAACGTTCGATGATATACCAATCTCAGATCTTTTGAATCTCTTTATCCGTACACGTACTATCTTCTTTGTTCTTGTTTCTCTTTGACACATTCTTCAACAAAACAAAAGGTGATAGCATAGACGGAACGGGCTTTACTAACCTCTCTGATCGCCGCAATGCGGCTATCGGGGCATCATCGACTAACTGTTTTGTATTATTACATACAAGATCGTGACACGGTTGCAACTTGACTGATGCCACTTCATAATCACCAACATCATTGAAGTTCACAAACGAGTCTACTTCCGGCTACATACATAAGTTTAAGTGATAACGAACATTAGTATATATTATTTTTGATGTAATTGAATTGCTTAAATCCTCGCAATACAACATTACCTTTCTGACTGAATGAACGCTACCATGATCAAGATTTAGACTCATTAGCTGCATAAGAAATAGACATATTAAATTAAATTATAGCATCACTATTACATAAAACAAATTTATTTAATTTCACCCTCACCTTTGCCTCAATTAACAAAGTTAGCTTCTCATTGTTATCGTCCAATATTGATTTAAATTTTTCAACAAGAGACGATTCTAATTCATCCGTATTGGAAACATTTCCTCCATCATAAATAGCAGACCTTCTTTTTCTTGCTGATTGGGTGGCCATGGGGGACAACGCTGCATAACCTTCAAACCCGTCAGCAACCCCATCATTTGGAATCTCACCACTGTTGTGCATCGTATCATCATTGGCCTGCATGTTACGGGGTACCTCGCTTGCTATACGAATACTTTCTAAAATTGAACACTAGATATGTACCACTCAGTCTGCATCTCCTGACTAGTGGGCAATATGGTTTGAATCAGACGGTAATGTTCATTCTAAGAATTGAATATTGAAAAAGTTTTATCAATCAATTTATTCTAATCTTACTATATAACTGAGAATAAAATAACAAACTGCAGCAATTACCTTTTGGGCAGATTCAAAAATGAGTTCAACGGTGCTAGTTGTAACCCTTTTTCCAGGCCCCCAACCCAAAAATCTTGTAATTGCTTCGGTTTTAAAAAATGAAACCATCTCCTTAAATTCTGGAAAGACTTCATAAATCCACATCTACACACATACATAAATTTAATTTAATTTATTTTAAGAAAGTGGTTGCAATGTATTGCATCAGATTAAATCAAAATCTGTACCTTGAATGGCCAAACGCAACCAGGCAACGAGAACCCGGCGTTTCCCTCTTGGTGTCGACGACTCAAATCATAAACATGCAGATACGTGCTCTGCCAAAGATAGCTACCCCACGGAAAGTTGTTCCATGCCTCTAAATCATCAACCAAATTCAGAACCAATTTGTCAATGGATTCAAACCGTTGGGTACCTTTAAAACCTAACTCTAGTAACATCAACAGACAGATACGAAGACAATCGTCTTCACTGAATTGTGACCAGCCCGAATCAAATGCATCTTCTAAATGACGTAACTTTACATCGCGTGTCCCCGGGAAAATTCTTGATCTGAACGAACTAGGTGATCCATTAGATATCGAATTTGTAATCAGTCCAAATCTAAACCCGGTGATAAGACAAAACTGGATGGGAGTAAAATGAATAAAATCATTCCCAAACACATAACTTGTTCCATTGCTAGGGTTATCAGTGGGAACCTGATGTTGTGCAACACAAAGTAAAAGTGGGCTTTCACAAATGACAGACTCAAGATCCAAATAGTGACCAAAGACCGTCTGCCTTAGCCTATGTTCTAAATTACTTGTCATTTTCTTCTTGATTTTATCTAGAACCATCCAAGCTGCTCTAATTCTAATTCTAGGAGCCTTAGCCTATATCAGTGGGATAATGAATGGTAAACACTACAACAAAAACTAAAAAACCAATAACACTAGAATAAAGAATTAAGATTAAGAAATACCAGTTTAGTGGTAGCCGGAAGAGTGTTGTCCAGCATAGCAACCGTATCTTCCACAGTAAATTCAATGTTAAAGTTTGGGATTGAGTCATCCTCCCAATTATTCTGATTCATTGTGCGTGTTTCCGTTACAAAAACGGGTCGGATCGGGTCGGAAAGTAACTGAATCGGGTAGGATCGTGTGGTTTACTGAGGAAAGATGGGTCGGAGCTCCGGCAAAGGTGGTCCCTATTACCCGCTTCGGAAGCAGCAGCCTAGGAACAGTGCAACCACCACATGTGGTGGTCCCTGCAATGGGAGACGTCTAAACCCGAAAGCGTCTATGGACCCCTCGTTTAATGTGTAGCTGCATCTGATGACTCTAAAATAACTTTAATTTCCATTAATAATTTAAGAGTCAAAGGTAGTTTTCCTAGGCGTCTATGACGCATGGGATGCGTCGGACATGTAATCTTTTTTAATTTTTAGTTTTTTAATGTAATTTTTAATTTCCATTAATAATTTAAATTCGTTTTTTATTTTATTTTTAATGTAATCTTTTTTTTATATATATAAGTAACTTATAAGTAACTTTTAGTTTTTTAAATCACATAAACAAATTTATTTTTCATTTATTTTTAAATCACATCACATTTTTCTAGGATTCGTAGACGCATGGGATGCGTCGAGAACGTCCCATCTCATTTATCTTGTCTTTTTAATGTAAATTTTTTTTATATAAGCAACTTTTATTACAAGTGCAAAAACACATAAAAAATCTGTGGTTCCGAAAATTTAATAAAAAAACATGTCTGAACGGCGGGGAAAAGACTTAGCTGGTGAAGAATACTGCTCTCAACCTGCTAAAAAATCCTCAAGTTGGATCCTTAATCGATGGTGGAAGCCGGTGAATGGAACAGAAAGCGGAACATCATCCAACCCCCAAAAAATGGGAGAAGAAGACTATCTACATAATAGACATAGCCTACATCAGCACAACCGCGGTAGATGGGCGATACCAGACGATGAAACAGAAAATTGGTCGAAAGATGTGCTCGAATTCTACAACAGAGGAGACGCACCGTTCTGTTATTCAGCTGTTTTTAATAGATCAGTACAGCTTGACAAAAAATTTTGGGGAACTTTATAGGGATTTCGTTTCAACGGCTATCTCAACGACACAATAAATTATATGAACAATTTTGCGTAAACTATAATTTCTTAAAATATGTTACTAACACTACAATTTTTACAGCATATCGAAGCGTAGGTTGGAAGACTGATGAATTGGAGAAGTAGAAAGCTTCAAGAATACCCCTTGTTAAATCTACGTTGGACAATACTACCCCCAAAGTTTTATGAGTGTGTATTGGAATCGGTTCCGAAAAACGCGGCTACTTACTGTAACGGTAAATTAAGCCCGTTTCCTTCTTTTTTTTTTACATTGATTATGTTTTTTTCCCGATCCCGCTAGAAAATAAGGAGTGGCTAATGCTCCGTCTTGAGCTAGCAACCCAACAGCTGGTAATGTTCCCGGTTCAAGACATCTGTGCAGGCCAAAAATACAGGCTGGTTGTCATCCCTAGGCTGACAAAAATATGCATATACTTAGGAGCAGTATTAGTTCATTTGCGCTATTGGAAAAAGACTGGAAAGCCAGAAAAAATCATTTCATTTGAAATAAATGATGATTATGTCGTGTCAAACTGCTCTTTGACTGGAATCGAAGCTTTGTATCTATGTATGCTGATGGAGCATCTCGTTACAGATAAACCGATAAATCTCACTGGTGACATCAATCAAAAAATGAAGTCATATAGAAGGTTCATGGCAGATAATTTGTATTTCTGGCGTTGTTTACCACGTCCTAATGTAGTTTAATTTACCTTCATGATCGTTTTACTTTGTAACGGAAATTTTAATTTACCTTCATGATCGTTTTACTTTGTGTTCTTTATGTAATAATTCCTTTATAATTTAATTAATAATAAAAAATAACAAAATCACTAAATATAATTTAAATAATAATCTAAAAATAACAAAATAACAAAATCACAAAATAAAATTTTAATTGCTAAATTTTATATAAAATTTGTTTGTCATATCTCTTTTATAACAAATCACCTAAAATATGAATTTCTTTAATAACATTTTAACATTTTTATATTAAAAAATTAGAAAATAGATGCATGTTTTTTTTTAAAAAAAAATTCAGATTCATATATTTATGTGTATTCATAACAAACTAGCTTACAACCCGTGTATTACACGGGTTAAGTGACAAAAAAATATAAATTATAAACTTGTATGTAATCCTTATTAATGAAATGACTTACTTAGATAAAATATTAAAACAAAAGAACAATTATATTTTCGCTATTCAAAATAATTTTATAAGTTTTCACTTCTCTTTTGAGATACTACAATCCATTTTATTATATGTCTTAAAAAGAAGTAACGCTAAAAAAAATAATGATCATAAAATTGTAAGTATTTTTAAAAATAATTATAAGTTATGGTAAATGAATTGTAATTAAATTCTACAACGTATATTACTGATATAAAAAGTTCTTTGATATAAATATTATTTTTAGATATATGGATCATGAGACAAGATACGAATATCATCATTGTATAGAAAATATTACATTTAAAAAAATCATACTAAAAATAAAGTACACGTTTAAAAAATAGGACTAAAGTTTTTTAAACTATAAATTTGAGCGTCTACAATAACTTTTTTAATTAGTAGTCGACATTTAAATATTCAAAATAAAATTTTTATAACATTATATAATGTCTTTATTTAGCATGATGATAATGTTTTTAGTTGCGTAATATGATTGAACTAAGTTTAATATTTAAAACTCAATGTTATTAGGAAGTTGGACCATTTTTTAAGATGAAAACATATTGATATTAACATAAATTTAAAATTGGAAGAAAATATTGAACACATGTATTACACGACTTAAGTAAATATAATGTTATATACTTAATAGCAAAAAAAATATGCCTTTTAAAAACTATTTAGTGTTCGCTTTAAAGATAATTTGGTACTTTATTTAGATAACCCACTTGTAATTTTAGTCTTCTAAGTTATATACTATAAGTACTTGTACATGTGATTTGATACTTTATTAGTAATTATTGTTTATATCCAAATAATATATTTTATCTTAACAAATATATATGGTTAGGGTAAAATGAAAATTTCTACAAATTGTGAAAACTTTGAGAACTCGACCTTACAAAAAGTTTTTTGATTTTTTTTACAGAGGGTGTGAATGAGCGGTTAGAGACTCAGGGCGTTAAACTTTTTGATTTTGGATTCAAGTGGTTAAAACCACTAAAACATAGGGACTCGAAAAGTAATTTACTATTAATTAAATTTGAAATTATACGTTTGATCTGTAACTATATTAAATAATATTATACTTATTATATTATTTGATACATTTATATTTGTTATAGATAATTATTAATTAAATTCGAATTTATACGTTTATCTCTAACTATATTAATTAATATTATATTATATTTTGTGTATAAAAAATAATATGTAATATTATTATTAAAATGGAGAAGGCACGAGAGAGTGACACGTGTACAAAAAGATTTTTGTTTATTAGTATAGGATTACTGAATTATATATAAATTATAAAATTTGTTTTTAATTAACCTAAAATTTGGACTATTTTTTGATAACATATTAACATACATTTTACCATTAACATACATTTTACCATTAATAACTATTTCTCTAATTTAAACGCTGGTCACTTTTCTTGGGCTCCCCACAATCCATGTAGTTTGACTGACTACCACCAACTCGTAAACAGGAAAACTGGACTTCTGCCATAGCACAATCGTAAGCAAAGCTTGCTTCTTCATCGGTGATACCGTCCCACTCATCATCAGTATTCAGAGGCGGCGGGTTGAATAAATTAGGATTTAAACGGGGAGGTGGCGGTGCACGGTAGACTGGACGGGGTGTACAGGGAGTAGGTGGTGGTGTACAGTGGGGTGGTGGCGGTGCACGGCAGCCTGGTGGCGGTGTACAGTGGGGTGGTGGCGGTGCACGGCAGCCTGGTGGCGGTGTACAGTAGGATGGTGGCGGTGCACGGCAGCCTGGTGGCGGTGTACAGTAGGATGGTGGCGGTGCACGGCAGCCTGGTGGAGGTGTACAGTGGGTTGGTGGTGGGTTGCAATCACCCAATGGTTCAAATTCACCACCACCCATCTCTTCTAATTATTTCTTTAGTGGTATACTAGTTACCAATTTATATATATATAGATGGAGATATGGATAGAAATGTCAAATAAAAATAAAAGAAATAACATACAACTTTTTATTTACTTTAAATACAACAATTAAACCTAATAGAAAAACAAACCAAAATAAACCAAAAAAAATACAGACTAAAAAAGATATTTTTAAGCGATAACACGAAGTGATCCAATTCCTCCACAAAAGCTCGGTCTCCAATTCCTCCTTTGTTTTCGAATAATTTGGCGGCCTTGGAGGAGCGGTAGAGGACGTGGACGGGGAAATCCGATAACACGAAGTGATCCAACGTTCCCATTGTAGGTGAGTTCTTCGCATTTCTTCATTAAACCACCTACAAAAAAATGGGAGGACAGATCACTTCCGTCACTCGGGGCAGGTCCCGTCACCCATAAACAGTAGGACTTCTAAAGCTCAGAAAAACGTCATCTTCAACACTGTTAAACAAGTTCATTTTTATTTGGAGACTATCAAAAGGCGGATACATTGACATAAGCATTTTATAAAAACTGGTTTGGAGAGAGCATGTTCAAAATAACTGATTTTCATTATTATATATAGTAGAAAGGATTGAATTAACAAAAAATATAAATGAATATGTAAAATATAAAAAAAGAAAAAGAAAAGCACGGAAACTGATGCCCCCCCACGCGCCCCCATGCGTCTTACAGCTCCTCCAAGGAGCCACTCATCGAGCCACAGCCAAGCCAGCCATTTGTATCCTGATGCAGCTTAGCCGGACGCATCAGCCTACTTTTTGGCCGGGATGCGCTGGCGGCTGACGCATCAGACAACTTTTGCCACGTGTCAAGTAAGCATTGGCGGACACATTAAATGGGGGATGCCCTGCTCCAAGGAGGCATCAATTGGCTAATTTGGTAAGTCAAAGATATTCTTGGCCAATTTGGTAATTTTCTCTTCTCTAATATGTAAAAAAAGTCTAGCATTCACATTCATGCAATCAAAATGTGTGTGGTTATTAAAATATAAAAAGTATAAAAAGTGGTTGTGAGTGGAGGAAAGAGAAAATGTTACTGTTTATCTATATACTAGTGGGTGACACCGCGCTTCGCGGCGGGACGACCCGATTTTTGATTCGATATAGCAGTCGAAAGAGAAAACTTACAAAATAAATCGTGGGTAAGTACAAAAGTATGTCGACTTGTGTTTACATCGCGGCGATTTTTCACTTGTCATGCGCCTTCTTGGCGCTATGGCTTGATCCTATACAATTAGACAACAGTAGTATGACATATATCAGTTTGTGCAATAGGCTAGTTTGAACTCATTGTTATCTGCCATAGATGTTTAGTAACATACCTACTGAGCCGACATGAGGACGCTTCGTATTCAAATTTGGAAAGATCTTTTAGCTGTGCATAGTTTTCTGCTAGATGGTAATCACCAAATATTCGAACCATGTCAGCAAGTTACCCAAAAGGATGAATGCAAGCGGCAGAACCCATATTATCACATATATACACTTCAAAGCAAATCTCACATGTTAACTTCCACAAATAAGAGAACTATTAAGAATCATGAAAGAAGATTTAGGTCTCAAAATGAAACTCATTATGATTATAATATTTTATAAATAACCTGTTCAGCCATCATTGAAGAGATGTATTTTGGGACCAAGACCATGATTTCAAATATCATTGTTCCATGTTCAGTAGAGATTCCCCAACTTTTACTCGATCTACAATAACAAATCACCGAAATATAAAAGAGAGATGTTATTTATGAAGGAATAAAACAATCTTCAAGAGACGGTCGTCGTTGCACACTAAAATTGTATGACTATCGAGTGTCTCGTTAACCGTAAGAACAAAGCAAAACAACTTATTCAATACTTTACCAATAGAGTTGGTGCCCCATTGGCAGAAACAAATTTTACAAAGCAAAACAACTCATTCACTTGGCTAAAGGAAGAAGACAGTGAGTTAACATGGCTGAAGGATAGAGAGACTTATGATAAAGAAAGGCACGGAGCTTACATTTTAAGAAAAAGCTAAATGCACTTGGTTAGCAATATTAGCTTACAAATCATGTTCTTGTATAGTATCTCATTTATTGTTGGACATATAAAAGATATATCCCATATATATGCAGATACTATATATACACTTAACTATCTCAAATCTGCTAAAACTTATTACCTCAGCCTCATTGACATCAGTAGCAGTTATACCAAGACATTCCACCAAAAACTATATCTACAAATGCAAAACAGGTGCAGATCCTCCTATGGTTATGTAGATATTTTGACCATCAATTTTTAATGAATAAACAAATAAACAAACTCCTTAAAGCAGGTGTTAGCTCTTTTAACTCATGATTCTTTGGAAACCATTCTTTGATTGAGATCCATTTCTGAAATCAAATGTGCTATCACATGAAATACTCCCATTTATAATCTTCATGATTATCCATCATTAATGTTAATTCAAAGCTATGAATTGTTTCTCACAGTTAAAGTTAAGGAAGTCTTATGAATATACTGATGTATTAAAGAAACTCAAGAGATTACCTGACTGTATCCTCCACCACCGCCGCCGCCACCATAACCTCCACCTCCACCTCCGCTATAGTTTCCGCCGTAAGATCCGCCTCCGCCACCACTACTTCAGTAACCGCCACCACTTCATCCGTATCCACCACCATCCTCCACCACCGCCGCCGCCACCTCCACCATAACCTCCACCTCCGCCATAGTTTCCACCGTAAGATCCGCTTCCGCCACCACTACTTCCGTAACCGCCACCACTTCATCCATATCCACCATCGTAGCCGCCGCCAGCTCCATGGTGGTGGTTGTTGTCTAACCCTAGACAGAGAAAGAAGACACCGTTGTGTTTTTGTGAAGAATAATTTGCAAGCAGGGCATTTATGTAAGTCTATTGCTACAAACATCACCACCATCCTCTGTATTCATCGCTTGGGTTAACAGAGCACACCACGAACGCCGTTGTCACACCGGATCAGCCGATGAGAGGACATCCGCGTCTTCGTACCCATAGCGGCTCCTCTTTCATCGCTCTCTCTCTAGAGACTTCCCCTCCTCTCTGTATGTCTTTGTCAATCTGCTTAGAAGTTGGTAAAGTTTGGTGGCAAAACAAAAAAAACCCAAACATTACTGGTGTAGTACTTTTGAGTTGTGTTTTAATATATATAATAATAATTTGGGGAAACTGTTCACCCCCTATAATTTTTTTAATATATATTGAAAGTGGTTGTGAGTAAATGAGAGAGAAAAATGTAATGATAAAGGTATAAAAATATTATTTAATTGAAAAGGAGAGGGAAAAAGTATTTGTTTTTAATGGAAACTAGAATTACGACCCGCCGCAATGCGGCGGGAATTCTTTAGTTGTAACTAAGTCGATTTAGGATGCGCACGTTATATTAAACCTGTCAAACGGGAAAAAATAGACGATGTAAAAACGTTCACCCACACACGCACGTTGCGTCGTGTTAACTCGCGTTAGAACGAAATGTAAAAACGTTAAACCAAAGACGCACGTTGCGATGTGTTAAGTCACAAAATTTCGAATGAGCTATAAAGCAAAAAAATTTGAAAAATCCCCAAAGCCAAGGTTACAACAACGGAACAACCATATGAATAACCATTTTTTCTTTGAAAACCCCCAAAAAGCCAAGATTACAACACATAAGTAAAAAAAATCAAAGTGGTTAAATCGTAAAAGATTGAAATTTTTGAATTAGAAGTGAAAAATCAAATTAATTAAAGGGGTTAAATTACCAAAGATTAAACTTTAAACTTAAATTGTCAAAGATTAAAACTCTAGGGTTAAAAAGGAAACAAAGATTAAAACTTTAAGCTTAAATTGTCAAGGATTAAAACTTGAAGGTTAAAATGGAAAATTCCATTTTTTTTTTGAAACTCTCCCAAAGCCAAAGTTACAACCACCTTATGCTTAAAGTAGTTGATTATTTATAGGTTACTAATATATTGATATAGGAGTTGTTTTTTAGTGGAATATATGTATATTTTTAGGGAGCTGGATGTGAATGCTCTAAGACCGTATGTGTAGTCGTAGTGGGAGGGGGAAGAACATCGGGTGTTTTGCGTCACGTGTCAGTCAAGTTAGAAATGAAGCATCATGGGGCGTTTTTTTTTTAAATGGATGTAGTGGGGATGTGGGCATTGTGAGACATTATGTTAAAATGGGTGTAAAAAATTAAAAAAAAAAACAATCAAAAAAGGTATTGGCCAACCAAAAAGAAGAAAAACTGTCATTCGCCAAAGAAAAGAGTGGGGGGCGTGGAAAAAAAGACGCTTCTTGGATTTTTTTTTCTTGGAAAAAACCTCAAGGGGGTGGTTTGGGGGCGTGGAGGGGCGTTTTTGGGGGAAAAACACCGAAAAATCCCCTACTACGGGTGATCTTACAAATTTTTAAAAAATAACTTTGTTTTAGGGAGAAAAATGCCCGGATAGTCCCTGTGGTTTCGCCTTTTTTCACCTATAGTCCCCAACTTTCTAAAATTACCTCAATAGTCCCCAACTATTCATTTTTTGTTCCCGGATAGTCCCTGGGTCTAACTTCAGTTAGTTTTTTCAGTTAAGAGAGTCTGAAATGACAAAAATACACTTTCATTAAAAAGGGTAAACCACAGGGACTAACCGTGCATATAATAAAGAAAAAAAATAAAAATCTAATTATAATGAGTCAAAGTGGGCCCCACAACCTACCCCACCCTCACCCCCACCCTACCCCTATCGTCTTCTTCTTCTTCCACCCACCTGCAAATCACCACCATTCCCAACCATCACCGCCAATCCCAACCCTCACCGTCGCCTGAATCAAAATCAAATTGTCAATTGGAAACACACAACACATAAAACAAACAGGGACTGACACCTGGTGAGAATGAAATCTTGAAGAGGAGAAGGGGCGGTAGCGCTAGTAGCAGCAGAAAGCAAACAAACAAACTGATGAAAGGTTCATTAGCAGGCCATTTATCCGCTCAGTTAGGTCAAATCACTTCCAAACCTCTGGTCAACAGCAATTCCTCGTGATTCCAGAGTCTTCTAAATGAAGAAAAGCTAACCCTCTAGCAATGCCAATACATATCTTAAACCTTCTGTTGTTCAAATTGCATGTATGGATTGTGAAGTTGTGTGATATTCATTGCAGGGTATGTTGATTGACGGAACGGTTGTCGCAGTGAAGCAGCTTTCATCGGAGTCAAGACAAGGGTACTGTGAATTTTTAAACGAAGTTTGTGTGATATCTTGTTTACAACATCCAAATCTTGTGAAGCTTCATGGATGTTGCATCGAAAGAGATCAACTGATGCTCGTATACGAGTACCTAGAGAACAACAGCCTTTCGAATGCTTTATTTGGTGAGTGTTTCAGTAAAATGATCGCATACGGTTCTCTTTAAATGGTTGTTATTTATGGTGAAGTTGCATTGTGTAGGTTTTAATAAAAATAAATTGATGTTGGATTTGCAGATGGGTGAAAGAAGAAGACGATAGAGGTAGGGTGGGGGTGAGGGTGGGGTAGGTTGTGGGGCCCACTTTGACTTATTATAATTAGATTATTATTTTTTTTCTTTATTATATGCACAGTTAGTCCCTGTGGTTTACCCTTTTTAAGGAAAGGGTATTTTTGTCATTTCACACCCTCTTAACTGAAAAAAACTAACTGAAGTTAGACCCAGGGACTATCCGGGAACAAAAAATGAAAAGTTGCGGACTATTGAGGTAATTTTAGAAAGTTGGGGACTATAGGTGAAAAAAGGCGAAACCACAGGAACTATCCGGGCATTTTTCTCTTGTTTTAGGTATACTTCATGGGTGTTTTTTAATTGAATGAAGTTTATGAATTCTTCAACAAAGAATTTGGATAGTGCGAATGTGCACGAGACAAAGATAGACATTCAATGAGAGATGTTGGATATAGACATACAAACCTACAACAACATTATCACATAATCAACTCAAGAACACAAAGATACCCAAATTTTTCGATTTTATTAACCCTTATAGTACAAATGTGAACAAGACATAGACGAAAAACAAATATACATTCACAAATACACCAGACGATATGCTTCATGAGAGGAGTAACATAAACCCTAATTACATAAGATATATCACAGAGACAATCCTCTTGATAAGAAGATACACAAACTCTAATAAAAGTTGTATCGGAGCAATCGACTCTTAATTGTGGGGTTCGAAATAAAATTTTGGTTGGTCGTATGGCAGGTCGCATCCCTTCTCAGTGTAGTCTATTTTCTAGTGGTGTTATTCGCACTAGAAACATGTTATATGGACCCGGTGGAAAGTCAATATAGAAACGTGGATAAGGACTTGGAATTGGAAGACTAAGCCCTCAAATATAGAGAAGATTGTGTCGTGTTTAGGGCTATAAACGAACCGTGTTTGTTCGCTAAGGCATGAGCATGTTCATGAACGCTTACCGAACGAGATTTCTTGTTCATGTTCGTTCAGTAAGGAAATGAACGTGTTCATGACCTGTTCCCGAACACTTACTGAACATAAACGAACACAATAACATAAATAAATTTTCATAACATACATGAACACAAACGAACGTTTATGATACATACAAATACATATGAACATATATTTATTTTAGAATAAAAACTAAAAGTCCTGGTGGCTGGAAGCTGATAGCTGGTAGCTAGTAGCTGTAACTTTTTAGATATATTTGGTGTTAGGCAGAATACCTGGAGCTTTTAATAAAATGACCAAAATAGACATAACTAAAAATGTAAAAAGTTTGTGCATTAAAAAGTTCATTATCTTTAGAGGTTAAAGTAGTCATTTTTCCCTAAAAGCTTGTAGCTCCTTCTAAACGTTACTAGTAGGAGTGTTCAATCAAAAGCTTCAAGCTCCTAACCTAAAAGCTTCAAGCTCCTTCAACCAAACAAGGCTTTTTATTGAGTATGAGCTTTTTCTTAAAAGCTTAAAGCTCATAAAAGCTCCAAGCTTTTAGCTTTTAAGAAAAAACTCCTACTCAGTAAAAAATCTTGTTTGGTTGAAGGAGCTTGAAGCTTTTAGGTTAGAAGCTTGAAGCTTTTGGTTGAACGCTCCTACTAGTAGCGTTTAGAAGGAGCTATAAGCTTTTAGGGAAAAAAATCACTATTTTAACCACTAAAGATAATGAACTTATTAATGCACAAGTTTTTTAAATTTTTAGTTATGTCCATTTTGGTCATTTTATACATTTTATTAAAGCTACAGCTACTCTGCCAAACACCAAATATATCTAAAAAGCTACAGCTATCAGCTACCAGCTTTCAGCCACCAACTACTTTTGCCAAACATACCCATAGTATAACTAAGATTTCAAGAAATTTTAAAAACAAAAACAAATAAAAAAATTTAACATATAAGAAACCTTGATGTGAACAAATGCAAATAAACATAAATGAATAACTGAACATATTATCGAATGTTTACGAACATAAACGAATGAACGCATCCTCTGTTTATGTTCGTTCGTTTAGCTTAACGCACAAAATTTCTTGTTCGTGATCATTCATTTAATAAACGAACGAACATAAACGAACTTCACGCCGAACGGTTCACAAACTTTTCGCTGAATGTTTGGTTCGTTTACAGCTCTAGTCGTGTTCGTGTCACGGATTGTCGCCCCCAAGTAATAAAAGTACATATTTGCAACTTTACAAATACAAATAGGAGTGTTCATATGGTCCAAGAAAATCACAAATATTATTACCAATATAGACTTACTACGTTCACAAGTTTTCTACGGATTATAAAAGCTGAGTTCTTACAAAACCTGGCTACAAAGCACACATAAGCTCATGTTATGTCTGTTTTTTTATGTTGGGAGAATGCCACATTTGTAGTTTTTTAATTTCATTTTACCAGAACCAACACTTTTATCAAATATTACATTGAATTAACTCAAATTTATAGTTAAAAAAAAAAAAAACAAGGCTGCATAAGAAGACAGCAATTGACATCAAACAAATCAACATCAATACCATAAGCTCAACAAAATGTTTAATAATCAATATCTTACTCCAAAACTTTCCAAAAAGATCCAATGTATGAAAACAAACATAACAGTAGCAAATAAGCTTGAGAAAACTACCAATAACAGAACCAGAGATAACAAAACTAAAAGCATCCATGACACCAGTTTATTACTTATCAGCCTTGGCAGCAGTGGCAGCGGCTTGACCTCTGAGACGACCAGTCCTCCTGGCGGCAATAAGACCGACCTTTTGACCAGGTGGTGCGTCACGACGAACGGTACTGGCATGACCAATATGTTGATGGTTACCACCACCATGGGGATGCTCCACTGGGTTCATAGCCACACCACGAACCTTGGGCCAGCAGTTTCTCTTCACACGGAACTTGTGGTAAGCGTTACCGGCCTTCAGCATTGGCTTCTCGGTACGTCCTCCACCTGCAACTTGACCAATCATAGCACGACATCCGCTTGGCACAATTTTCTTGGCTCCAGATGGAAGCTTCACCCTATAGTAAAACCAGCACAAATCAAATGTTTGAATATTTAAAAAAAATATATAAACTTTGAAACATACAAGTTTGAGACAGATTTGAAGAAGTGCACTACATTTGTTTCAAGACATGTTAACTTGTTTATTTGGCATTTAAAAACACTTGTCAATTAAATTCTGTTAATTAGTCACAATCATGTGAAACCTTGAAATGTGTTGTAGATGATTTACAAATGGTATTAAGTTCCAAATTTTACGTGTTATGCTCTAACTGAAACCAGCGCAACAGAATTAAAGCGACAAAACCTAAACTTAATTCGACGAGCTTAATAGCTAAAAAAATGTTAATCAATTACTTCAATAGCTAAAAAAATGTGAACTTTTACACAAACAACTTTGAGAAAGAGTTATAAAAATGTAACATGTCTTAATACAAATGTTGTGCAACTAAAACTTTCCAGCATATCATGTTCAAACGAGACCCGGCCCAAGAAAATTCAGTTGGAAATACCAAACACTTTTTTGACATGTTCCAATTAGAAAACTAAGTATACACAAACAAAAACATAATGTAAATCAAAATACAAAAGATAATCAATCAATCAGCAAAACTCAAATGTCTTAAAAAGGCAAAAAATGTAAACTTTTTTAAAAAATCATTAAAATCCACTACATTTCTTTTTCCAAAACAAGTTTTACAAGATTATGACTACAAAAACAAAATTAAATTGACAAACTCCATTAACATTTTGGTATCACTAAACATATGTGCTAATTAGCATGCAAACAACATAAAAAACAATAACATCTCATAGATTATCATAAACTTCATAGAACCTCTACAAGTAATACCTAAATTCAAAAAGCTACTAACACAATAAATTAAAATAAACAATCTTCATAGTATATGGTGTTTAAATATGGTGTTTAAATATAAATAAATATACCTGGTGGTGCCGTTATCAGGATTATGACTAATAACAATAGCATAATCGCCAGAAGCTCTAGCAAACGAGCCTCTATCCCCAACATGATGCTCAACATTACAAACCACAGCTCCTTCAGGAATAGATCTAAGCGGCAACACATTCCCCACCATCAAATTCGCCTTCTTCCCACAAAACACAAACTGTCCAGTATACATACCCTCAGCCGCCACAAACAGCTCCTTCTGGTGCTTGTACCGGAACGGGTGACGGAACGTCACGCGAGCAAGCGGCGCACCACGCCCCGGGTCATGGATAATTTCAGTGATCACACCTTTCAAGTAGCCGTTGCGTTCACCGAAGTCGAGGCTCCGGAAACGAGCCGGACCCTTACGGTGGTGCGTGTGGGACTTGAAGACGGAGCCTGCTCCCTTACGTTGGGCTCGGATTACTCTACCCATTTGGTTAGGGTTAGGGTTTGGAGACGACGGCGGTTTTGGGAGGTGAAATGGGAGTGTGAAGGGGTGAGTTAGGGTTTTTATGAAGGGAGGTGTTGCCGTGTTGGTGACCTAGGGGTGTATGGGCTCGGGAGGAGATGGTGGTGGGCTTGATAATGGGCTGGTTTGTAGGTTTGGGCTTTGATAGATGTGTATACAAGAGTATATATAGCCTAGTTCTAGAGGTGCACAAAACTGGGTTAGACCGGTTATGGGTGTTTGGACAATGTGGTTAGACGTGGTTTCGGGTTAGTAACCGGTTTGGGTTGGGGAAAATCTAGACAGCTAAGAGTAGGAATGAGCTCGGCATCAACTGGTACCGATACCGAAAATCCCCAAAAATAGGTACCGGTATTGAATATATCCGGTACAATATGGTACGGTTCGGTATTGGTATTTGAGTGTAAAAACCGATATTGAAAACGTCAAAAGTCAGTACCGAATCGGTACCATAATGTTTCGGTTCGGTTATGTCAGTACCATTTGCTCATCCCTAACTAAGAGTCTGGGTAGGGTTAGAAAAGCTCTAAATAACTGGTTTTTAATTAAAAATAATTATATAATTATAAAATATAAACTAAAAAAGATATATTATATTATATATAGATATAATCTGCAACATATTGTTGCAAAGGTTGTTGTGATGTATGCATTATGGTTTGTAAAGTGGTAATGATATATATTATATATAGACATAATTTGCAATATATTGATGCAATGGTTGTTGTAATGCATGCATCATGGTTTGTATAGCGGTAATAACTAGTATTAAGCACCCTCGCTTTGCGGCGGGGGCGAACACCAATGCCACACTACTGCCAATGACCACCAACACTTAAGTTGCGGCGTTTTAATGCAAAGAAATTAAACCGAAACGTAAAAGATAGAAAAGAATAACTAAGTCGGTCTAGGACCCGCACGTTACGATGAACCTGTCAAACGGGAAAAAATAGATGCGAGTTCATCGTAACGCGCGGTTCCTAGATCACTAAAGTACAAACCTGTTTTGTTTTTTCCTAGTTCATCGTAACGCGCGGTTCCTAGTTCATCGTAACTAGTCTTTCCTTGTCTTGTTTTTTCCCTTCAAGCTGCATTGTTGCAAGGGAATGATCCGGTTGAAGTCTAAAAAACAAACCTGTTTAAGATCAAAACATGTAAATAATTACATCACTAAAGTACAAAATATAAAATAAAATAATAAAAAAAACAAACCTGTTTCATCCATATTAAAGATGTCTTTCATTTCAAACTGATCAACTTTGTCTCTTGTGGATTTTAATTTGTCCTCCATGCCCTCCATTTCAACAGATCCACTCTCTCCAAAATGCCCGAAATTTTTAATTCCATATCTTGCTTTGAACTTTCCAAGCCAACCAATAGAAAAAGTAAAGTCTGGAGTATCCACTGGATACATATCTTTCATGAACTTTTTCGCCTTCTCGATGATTAGTTCACCTGTCATATTCACATGTTCCTGATATTGAAGGATCCATTCATAGAGAGATTTTTCTAGGTCAGGAAATTTTGTCGGTTTGTGTCGCTTAACATCGCCTCTTTCGGGAACAAGTGAGAGATACTCTAAAGACCGCTTAACTGTATTCGATATTGTCGCTTGACTCACCTGCAAACCATAGTTACTATGAACCCATTCTTGCAATTGCTTTTGAGTGAGACTTGGATTATCCTTGTTGTGCTTGCATAATGCTCTTCGAATCTCGTCTGTCATTGTTGTTTTTTTCACACCTTTAAGATGGGAAACCATGTTGTGTGTATGATTTGTTTGTGTTAACCTATTTTGATCTTGTATTTATATAGAAAGTACTTTTAATGTCCATAAAGTGATACATTGAACACAAGAAGCATAATAAGGTGGGAGATTGAAGGTTTCTTTCAAATTGGGCCGTTCATTTGATATACATGCATTGTATACAATAATTAAGTGGAAGCTTGAAAGGTGTTTGTAAACTAAGTATTCTACTATAAAAATTAATATGTAAATTAATAATTATTAATTTATCGATTAATTAATAACTCTTTTAATTAATAAATTTTGGCGGTCCCAAGTGTATTATTCTATAGAGTTTCTACTGTATTTGCGTCAAACTGTGAAAGTCTGCTGATTCGTATAGTATCGAACATTTCGAAACTTGATCATAAGCTAAACGTACCCTAAATATCCTTTACATAGCTTAGAAATAGGCTTTGAGGGGTTCGGTATGCTAAAATAAACTTATTTGATCAATAGGGACTAAAAGCGTCAAAAAGTGCATAAGTTTGCATTTTCGCGCATATCTTACGTTCTGAATATATCCGGACATCCAAAAATTTTTGTAATCATTAAAATATCTTATTCTAGTGATTGGCATGCAAAAATACCATTCGTCGCTTAATTTGGATCGTTTTTGTGTCCGTTACGACTTCCGTCGTAATTATCCGAATAACGCGACCGTACGACCAAACGAACCGACATCCGAGATGTTTTTGAGCATATTTTAAGTTCCCTATATTTTAACTTCATTTTAGGCCTTGAAATGGGGTTAACGGGGCTTAAACATGTCAAAAATGCATCAAAAACCAAGTTTTGGGCATTCAGGGACTAAAATTGTAAATCTGTGAAACTTGCTAGGCCTGGGGCGTAAGCCTAAGCTTATTCTTACGCGGCCCGCGTCAGTAGCCCAGATCAGAAACATTGAATCTGGCTTTCCAGCCTATTTTTGATGGTTTTAATCATAGATTTGCAATACCATTTGATGGTATTTCATGTTCCCATTGTTTTTAAAACCTTGTGCCAAAGTGTAAGGCTAAGATCGAAGCACGAATTACGAGGAACGATCCTAACGGTTGTGGGATTTATATAAATACCCAACACTTTCATTCCTTGCAACTCACAAATCTGATTCAATTGCTCTAAGTTGGGGTTTAGCACTTCATACCTGAGCAAATTGGATCAAGATCTTCCTAGCTTGGACCCTTTGTAAGTTTCTTTCGTGCTTTTATCGTTTTTCAAGCGCGAAAGTCAAACAGTGTTTAACTTTCTGCTTTGACCACGAATTGGTCAACACAAAGTTTGTTTGAACTTTGCAACGTGAGCGTAATCACGATGGTTATAACCCTTGTGACTATACCTACTGATTACCACGTTATTTAGGCATGGTGACGAGTCATAGTTTCGGTCAAAATACGTGCCTATGCGTATTTTGCAACCAAACTATTTTGGGTATCAAAACCGTTTGTTTTGATATCAAACTTGTTTTCTAACTTAGTTAAACATGTTTTAGCATGTTTAACTCATTACTTTTAGTTTAGTGCTTGTTTAGGCTCGTAAGATAAGCAGTCTAAACAACCGTTTAGACTTCCGAACCCGACCCGTTTGGTCGATCATTAGGATCCGACTAAACATATATTGTGACCATAGTTGTATAGGGAATAACCTTCCGAGGTTATACCTTATGGTCACTTCGTTTAGTTAGTTGCATGATAAGTAGTTTATATGCCTTAGGAAAATGACCAAAATGCCCTTTTTTGCGCATAATTTCATTTTAAGCATATGTGACACATGTTTTGACATCTAAACTGATTATATAACCTAATTAGATATGTTAAGGCACATAATACTTGTCATAGGACTAGTTAGGCATCTCGAACGCGCTTTCGCGGGAACGACGCGTTAAAGTAGCATAAGCTACCTTAATGGGTCGTAAGCACTTAGGATAGGTTCCGATTTAGAATGTAGGCTTTGTTAAACCATATCACATGAGTTCCAACACTCGTTGGTTTACAAGACCTCATTCTACATGATCTTCCGATTTAGGTGTCGATTCGCTAACATAGTATCTGTTACCCTAGGAACCGCTTCAACACTTGAACTCTTGGTCTTTTTAGCTTTGTTATACCCTTTGAACCGGAACTATATGCAATTCTAGGCGAGTACATAGTTCAACTCTTTTACCATTTTCAAATGTTTTAGGGTGATTCATATGTGTAATCGATTTGTTTTCAAAATGTATGGCATATATGTGTTCACCAAGTGCTTTTATGTGTATTATTCCGATTATGCAAATGCGATGTTTATTTGAATCCTTAAGTGATCTATGTCACACCCCAACCGATGGCGGAATCATCGGGGCATGGCACTGAGCGAAACAGATTGTCCAGAAGTTTCCACAACAACTATCATTACTATTCAGTTTAAATAATACGCCCCATACCGTATCCCAAATAGCAAAGCAAATTATTACAGATAACAACTAGTCAAATGTTTTGTTCCGACAACTCAGATTCAAATATAAATATAAAAATTGTTCAGATGCTTCTAGAGACTCGATATGCATGATCTACAGACAACTATGCTCTAGACGCTTATTATAAGCTCGCCTTCCTAGCAGATAAGCATCCTAATTGCCTGCCACATACGTTAAAATAAACTCAATACATAAAATGTAAAGGTGAGCACACAAGTTTGATAATAGCATAGTAGAGTTCGAAATAGTTTACCCGTAACCAGCACGTACACAGAGGAAAACGAAGCATGTTAATTATCGACATGGATCTATCGATACCAATGACTGCGGGTTGACTGCCCGAGGCAGTTTGCAATACATGATTACCACCGTAATCCATGCAAGTAATTGTCCTTAACAACCCCCGTGTGAACGGGTGCTGAGTCCAAACTATAGTACTATCGTCGTTAAGGCAGGTAGACAGCATTCCACGTGTAAACATAACAACAAGCATTCATTTAGTCACGTAATACATGCAGAACGATTAGCGTTTAAATATTTGAGTAGTGTGTTCAATCGTGATTTAGATAAGTAACGTATGTAACACCCAAAAGTGCTAAAGCAAAAAGGGTTCGAGTATACTCACAGCGATTGATGGATTGAAGGGAGCGCTTGAGAGTAGGGTTAGCCTGAATAGTTCGATAGCATAACGATGAGTAACGCGTAAAATGAATACAAGTGCTGATGGGTCGAACAGCCTGGTCGATCGAACGGTAGGTTCAACCGGACGGGTTATTCGTTCGGTTTGACAGTTCGTTCGGACAGCCTGTTCGGTCAGCCGGTGGGCTCGATCGGTTGGGCTGTTCGAGTGGATTGTTTCTTCCTTTGAATAGGATGTGTTTGTGTATGATGGCTTGACCTTTTGAGGTTTTCGTTGTAGTATTTGAGAATATTGAAGTGTCCTCACCTTTCAGGTCGATCGATCGAACGAGCCGTTCGATCGGCCGGCTTAACCGATCGGTTAGGTACTTCAGTAATAAGTCCTCAGCAGGATGTCACCTGACGGACGGCATGTTCGATCGGGTGGCACTCCAATACGTCGAACGAGTTGAAAATCGATTAAGTGTTGAAGCATAGTATCTCATGATCCGAAGAGTAATTCAAATCAAACCGTAGTTCGATCTTTACAGTACTTCATTCAATACTAGGCTTCATGAATTTGTTAAAGTGTGGGGCCATGTGCTAGCTGATCGGCTGGCCTGGTCGATCGGTTGGGCTGTTCGTTCGAACAGCCTGTCCGATCGGTCAGCATCCTGACCTGGTCGGCCTGTTCGTCTAACACTTGGCTGTTCTGACGGTTTGACGTTATATCGAAGTATTTTGACACGAGTTGAACCATGGAACCTTCGTTCTTACTTGTTTCCCCTGCTCGGATAGGAATCACCCAAGTTCGGCCTGTGAACGGTTCGGAACGGAGTTTTAAGTTTAACCCGAAATCGGTGAACCTCGTAGATAGAATCCGAATCTTGAACCACCCAACTAGTTGAATGATTAGTGAGTTGGCTCAAGCTCCGTTTCTACCGGTTTGAAGGAATTGAGTGTAAAAGAGTTGAAAGAAAGTTGGAAAATCCACCTTTCAATCTTTTACATCATGTAAATGTTTAGATCTATGATAGATCCTTGTTTGTTTAGGTGGAAATCAGCTAGATCCAAGTGATTCTTGGTGGATTGAAGCCAAAACATGAAGTTCTTCAAGAACACCATGATGACATCATCCTAGAATACTTAGATCTTGATGATTTCACGGTTAGAAATCAAGATTTGAAAGATAGAAAGGTGTAGGAGTGTGTATTGATCAAGAAAGTACAAGATTTAGGATGAAATCTTACCTGGATTGAGAGAAATCTGAGAAATAGTGAAGAGCACGAGCTGGTCGGTCAGAGAGTTTCCAAAAGTGGAAAGAATGACAATGACCGGGCTATTTATAGGCTTCCCAAAGAGGAAAGGGCTGGCCGATCGGCCAGGCATCCCGATCGGACCGCCTGCTCGATCGGACAGTTCGTCCGATCGGCTGGGCTGTTCGATCGGCTAGGAGCCTGATCGATCAACAACCTGTTTTGAACGTTCGGTGCGACGATTTCTGATATTTCGATTTCGATTGAAGATGATACGAATACGATAGAATTTCCTATTCAAATTACTTTTAATCCCAACCACTATATCTACATACAAGCATCTATATCTTGCACTGTCTCTTCTCCACCAACTATCATAATTCGATTTCGATTGAGTTTGATTGAGTTTCGATTCGATTGATTACCACACATCACATAAAGTAAACATGCACAGGTAACACATAAGGCACACACACACGTATAACAACACCAAAGTTTTTGCACCATTTCGAGTTTCGAGTTCGATGATGATTCGATTAGCTTGATTATTGATTGATTGACTTTATCGCATTGATTCTTCCTATTATTCACAGTCGCAAATCGCTTCGCGTCGATAAACATTCGATTATTTTGATTAATAACACTTACTCCACATAATACAACTAACAGAAACACTAACATAAAATAGACTAACTATAGTCAAAGAAGTCAATCTTGACTTTGACTTTGGCATTCGGTAACACGGGGTGTTACAATCTACCTATCTTCATAGTTAGGTTCTTATAGGATATTTAAAGTACAGTCTTAGATATTCCTATCTTCATAGTAAGGTTTTTAAGAAGTACTTTACGACTCGATGGTTGGTTTTGTGTAGATGGTTGGTGATTTAGATAACGAAACTAGATAATACAATAAGCACATGGTGGATACGCCGCTGGTACTTCCTATATATAAGTGTGCTTATTGTATTACCCTTCGTGGCGTTATCCCGAATCACCATTAGGATTTAGGATGTTGTGATATAATGATTCGATGTGACAAGAACCTGATCCCTGAAGTATTCATCCATCTTCATAGCTAGATATACTTGTAGGATGTTTAGAGTACTAATATTGGAGCCCCTGTTTGGACTCATTGTGTACTTTAATGCATGTTAGATTAGACAAGGTTGCGAGAACCTGATCCCTGTAGTATCTATCTATCTTCATAGCTAGACCTATATGGGATGTTTAGAGTACTAATATTGGAACTCCTGTTTGGGTTCATTGTGTACTTTAATGCGTGTTTATGAGATGGAACAAGTTGACGATTATGTGTTTATGTGGTAGTTGTGATTTAGATAACGAAACGGGTGTAATAAAATAAGAACATGGTGGATACGCCGCTGGTACTTCCTATATATAAGTGTTCTTATTTTATTATTCTTGTAGCGTTATCTGGATCACTTTAGGATTTTGTGTACGATTGTTTCAATGTTCAAGTATCGAAATCTTCATAGAATTTCCCATATTTTTATATGTTAGATTCTTAGAAAGATATATGAAGTATTATCATGACTCATTGATTTGATTTATATAATACTTACATTAGTTTTTGATTTATTTCAAAACAGTTATTATTAATTCTTGATTGGATTTCTAATAACATATTAACAAGTTTTTACAATGGTTTAAACGAGATTACAATGTAAGGCATAAAAATGACTTAGTAATAATCGTATTGCCATGTACAAACCTATTATGTCACGAGTTTTCACAATTAAGTTTATGTATTGCAAATGCTAAATTTTTGCCATTTTTTTGGCTTCAAGATTTATTTTCAATTGATAGCTCTCTTAGCTGTTAAAGTAATGCAATACCAAATGTTTTGCCATTTATTTGGCTAATAAAACCTATGTATTCGCCGGCATTTTTATGCTGACTGTTTTTCACATATGTTTCAGGTTTTCGACTGTTCAAGCATGCAACGCATAATACTGCATACGGGCCTTAGACTTCTAAAATAAAAGAACAATTTCATGTATTCTTTGTTTGTAAAACAATGTTAATGATATTGAAACAATTTAGTTCCAGTAGTTGTGAGCAATTTGTAATGTGACTCCCCGATATTTCTGCCGCGTGTTGTTGTATTACGCGATTGGGGTGTTACATGAAGGTGTGCTGTTTGACTTTCATAATAAAAAGCATTAGATATATGACTGGCTTAGGGAAGGTGAGGTTCTTCCTTGAAGTCGAAGTGTTGCAAATATCAAATGGGATTTCCGTATGTCAAAAGAAAGAAACATGCAATGCAATGATGTGTTGAAGCCAATCCAAAAGTTGTCCAATTGTTTCGGGTTTTAAACAAGCAACTTATTGGAATCTTGATGTATGCATGGATGGATGCAGCAGGAGGAATTCTTGGAAATTATCATGAAAATCTGGTTAACACTTAAGACCCACAACAAACAAGAGCCAATTAGAATCAGAGTCCAATGAAAGATTGTGGCCCAGCCCGGAAAATAGATGGTCCCAATTAGAGGTGCACAAAAAACCCAGAACCGAAACTGGACCCTAAAAAAACCCTGGAACCGGTTATTTTGGTACCCGGGTATTTTATATCCGTAACCGAACCCAACCCTACCCGTAGGATATGGATAGGGTATATATTTTGAGCTCAATATCCCTACCCGATTAATACCCGAAAATACCCGGAACCGGTTATGCCCTATACCCGATACCGGTTTTTTAATACCCAACAGAATATACGATTTAATGTATATTTTTGTGTTTACTTTACAACTTTTATATCTAGGTTTATAAAAAATACATATTATAAAGCAAATAATTTGTACTTGAGTGAATTTGTTGTAATTTATTTTAATTGTTTTTACAAATTTCAAACTAAATTTAATTTTTAAACAAATTTAGTTTTGTGTAAACTAATAAAAAATATTTATTAAACCGGGTATTGATACCCGGACCCATACTGAACCCGATTATACCCTACCCGGGTACAAAGGGTATGGTTTTTCTCCTCCATACACATACCCGAACCCTACCCGGTTTCTCTCAATGCCCAAATTTCAAATACCCGATCATACCTGGAACCGGGTATTAAAAAACCCAATTGGTGCACCTCTAGTCCCAATAAGGTTAAATTGATTAATTTCTGCTTTATAAGTTATAACCGCTCTAAGGCCCAAGTCAAGGCCCAGTGTTTTCTTTTTTCATGTAGTCCATATTCAAATCATAATCATTATTGCCAGTAGTTAAATCTTATAGAATAACAAAAATCAAGGGAAAAGAAGGTAAATAAGAAAAAAATGAAATATACTTTTAGTAATACAAGAACATTCATGAACGTTATATTATTGGTTGTGATTAGAGATGACAATTCTGATCGTTGTAATCAAAATAGGATGATATAAGTGTTACTTATTACCATACTAAGCATAGTAGAACAGGTGGGTTTGGTAAATCAAAGCAATATGGATTGAAAATGGATTAATTAAAAAAAAATGTCAATTCAATTTAGGACAAAATATGTTTTGGTCAAAATGGGTGTAAGTTTAAACAACTGCTCTCCTATTATATACCAACGGATTAAGTGGGTAAAAATTAAAATTTAGAAAGAAATATTATATCTTCGAAATGTATACACTTGTAACATTTGTTCTTGCCATAAGATCATGCGTAATTTATAGAACAATAAACTCTTGTTTAAAAATCATTATAACTCACACTTTTACTAATACTTTTACTAGTTGAATTAAATGAGGCTTGCTTTATCATTGGTATCACATCTCATAATTTTCAATTTTATACCCTTAGACTTTAATAAGATTTTAATTTCTTTTCTTAGAGTTCAGATAAGTTTTATTTTTCTTCCGGTAAAAATAAAATATAACCCTTAAGGTTTAGGTTGATTTTTAATAAAGACTATACTTTATTATTATTATTATTATTATTATTATTATTATTATTATTATTATTATTATTTGAGTGAAGCTTTTTTTAGTTTTTATATTTTCCGTTTTATGTGGTCTTTTATCGTTTTGACTTAGTTGCTTTTTACAAGAATGTTTTACGTTTTAGTAGAAATTTTGGGTTCAAAGTTTCCACGTCGATTTTTTGTTCGATTTAAAAGTTTAACACTTAACAATCATGCTTTAATATGCAGGTCCTAAATACTAGCTGTATATTTATCATATGGAATGGAATAGGGTTATATAAAACAAGTACATATATAAAAGACAAAATTGCAGAAAACAACCTTTATGTATACCTCAAACTGCACTTTATACCTTTCACTATGAAATCCGCCAAAATCAACCTTTACGTTCATGTTTTGTTACAAATCACAATCTTTACACCTAACCTAGTCAAAAAAGTCAGTTAAGTTGCCCCACGTGCGATGCACGTGAGGGCATATCTGTCTTTTCCTTTGGCCCCTTTTACAATGAATATTATATTAAACCCTTTTATTATTTATTTCCTTCAACAAAGAAATATATACATATCAATATCAGATTACCCCCATTTCTTATAAACCTATCAAATTCCACCACAAGAAATCATAAACCTTCATCTTCATCACAATCGATTGTAACAAAGGTGAAATGGATCCTGTTCCGATTCAAGTTCGTGGTCCTGATGATGATTTTGCACTAGATCTTATATACGGTAATACTTCTTCACTCCAAATATGTGTATTAGGTCAAAATTAAGTTGAGTTTTTGGTCACTGATCATGTTCTGTAACTTGCATTGTAGGTGATTATCCAACGTTGTTCTCTATACACTTGTATCATGCAGGGTATTTCACTGATCCTCCAGGACGAATCTATAAGAATGATGACCTAGATTTCTTTGATTTTCTTGATAGTGATAGGTTTGGGTTTGCACAATTAGAGTCGATTAGGGATAAGCTAGGTTATAACGATGATGTGCCTCATTACTTTCACTTTTCTGATCCATCAATGAATGACCTTGATAATGGACTTTCATTATTAAGTAATGATGAAGATATTAAGAAGTTGGTTGCTTTTGTTATGGATGGTCACAGGTACATTAATGTTTATTTGGAAAATGGGATTTCTAATGTTCAACGATTTAGTCAAACCCAAAGCAATACTTCTTTAGATGTTAACGATGTGAAGGTTAGTGCTAATGAGGCTAAACAAGTTAGTGATCATGAACTTAGTGCTAATGAGGCCATTTGGTAATGAAATGATTTCTATGTTGGACAAATGTTTAGTACAAAGGAGGAGGTTAAGAAATTCATAAGGAAGTACACAGTCGAAAGCAGACGACAATTGAGAATAGTTAAGGATGAGGCTGATAGGGTCAGAGTAGCATGTTTAGGTGGTTTAGGGACTGAGGAGGTGAAACATGGTGCAAAAGAAGGTGCAAAGACAGTGGCTGGTGAGAAGAAATTGGCTGCTGAGAAAAAATTGGCTGGTGAGAAGAAAAAGCAAGGGGCCACAACTGAAAAATGATAAAAATCCAGGGAAAAAAAGCAAGGGGCCAGAATTGGAAAATAGTGAAGTGGAGAGGACTATTGAACAAAAACATAAAGGGGCAGGGGGCATAAGAAAAACCCTAGTCAAAACACATGCCCTTGGGTTGTGTTGATATCTCTTGACAAAGAGACTGAAACATGGTTGGTCAAAACCTTCAACCACCATCATAAATGTCTTCAAAGCCGAGTGATCAAGGCTTGTACTTCCACCTATCTTGCTGAGGAGCTTGTAGAGCAGATTGAACAAAATCCAAACATACCTGTCAAAGCAGTCCAAGAACAGTTCCAAAGAAAATATCAGCTTGAGATTTCTAAAATGCAAGCTTATAGGGCCAAATCTAAAGCACAAAATGTGTTACATGGAGACTTCACTGCCCTGTATGCTCATCTTAGAGATTATATTGAAGAACTGCATAGATGTAACACCTTGAAAATTTGTGTCGAATAATGTATAAACACGTGTCATAAGCTCTGAACGTGATAAAGAATACATTGGAGGGACTAAAGTTGACAAACGGGGAAACTATGTAAATATAAGGGTCCAAAGTGTCAACAATGGATAAATATATTCTAAAATAGCCCTACATAATCTTTATACCTTCCAACGAATAAATCATGGATCATACGAAGCTAAACATGAAAGAAAGTGAGGAATTACAAACTACAGGGGCTAAAAGTGTCAACATGTGCAAAGTATACCTCTGAGTGACCTTTTGGCAGACACGAACCTTTGTAACGATAAATTATACTCACTAGAATATGTGGTTAAAATTTCATAAAGTTTCGTTATCGTATGAGAAAGTTATGATCAAATTCGTGTTCGAGGGGTTAAAAGCGTCAACATAGAATTCTATGGCCTTATGAGTGGTTACAAGGTTAGTCAAGGACTTAACCAAGTTAGTAAAAGTCCCAAGGCCCTTAAAAATCAAGTTAGAGGGCTGAAATGGCAATTTAAGGACTTAAAACCACGTTACAAAGGACCAGGGACTGAAAATGCAAATAATGAAACATGGTTGGCTGGTTCTGATAGGTCAGGCGACCCGCGTAAAGGTCCCCCATAGCCTTATGCGGGCCGCGTCAGGCTCCCAGCGACAGAATTCACCTGCAGGTGTCTGTCCAGCCTGTTTAACCGACTTTAAATGCTTGTTTTCTTATACCAGAGCCTCTCCAATGGTTTTTCATGCATAGGGGGGCACTTGTCTTGATCTGGAAACACTTGTAGACCTCTTTGGCATGATCTTGTTGATCAAAGTCACTATATAAGAACAAGAGGTTGTAACCATTTTAGGCATTCATTTGCAAAAGTTCACAAGTGCACTCCTGGAGCTCTCTGGACAGCAAGCACTCTTCCTTAGGCTCTCTAATCACAATTAGGACTCTTGTAAGTGTCCTTAACCCTTCCTAATTCGTTTTAGCTTAGTTAATTAGCTAAAAGTCAAATCGTCGTAATTAAGGTTTGACTTCGTGATTAATTAAAATGTGCTCTGTCAAATCACGAATTAAAAGTACCTCTAAGTAGGTAATTATGTGGGTAACAAACCCTTAAAAGGGTATTTCCAGATTCCCACCCTAACTATGCTAATTGTCGAGTCAAAGCTTATTATAAAAAGTCAACAGAAAGGTTATTTGCTAATTAATGCATAATTAGCAATGTAGGTTACATGCAACCTGTTTGATCATTAAAATAACTTGGTAATTAATGTAAGAACATGTTCCAACATGTTCAACTCGACAATTTTCAGTTTAGGCTCGGTTTGGAACCGAAAGTCGCAAAGTTTGACTTCTGCTTTGACTTTCAGTTCTGACCCGTTTAAGCCAAGATTAGGATTGCCTTAGAGCTTCTTTTGAACCTACTTACATGTTAGTATAACTCTCTGAGATTATACTACTTGGTTCATTAGATCTCCTATTCACATGCATGTTTCCGTTAATCGCTTATATGTTGACCATTATGCCCATTTGACCTTAAAACGTGATTTTTGAAATGTAAAAGGGTAGGCACCTTAGCTACTGATTTATAAACTTGCACCCAAAATTTGAAGTCAGTTTAAGGTCTAGATTAAGAGTTATGCTCAATAGCGTAATTAAGAGCTTCTCTACTAATTAAATGGCGTAAATTACATATAGCCTATCAAAACCCAAATTTTTATACCAAACTTTTTACCCACTGTTATAAAATAATATTTTGGGAATTTTGGAGATTTTTATTTATTTCTAGGCTGAGCATAACTTAGGGTTCTAAGATTTATTCGGTTTATGTCGGTTTTACCCTTTTTAGCCATAAAATGAGTTTTACAAAACCTTTTGACCTCAAACCAATTTATACTGATTTGTTAGGATAAATATATCATTTTGAGCCTTCTGGAATATTAAAAATATCAGCTTTTTACAGAAAACCCGGAAATGGCTCCAAATCGCCTTTTAAGGCATTTTTAACAACATAAGTATGTTCTAGAACCTTATTAAGCTTAAGGGATTGAACCTACTGATGTAATTAGTGAATTTTTATATTTTTAAACAGTAGGCAATGTTTTGAACTCAGAGTTCCAGAATTGACCTTTTTGGCACATGAGAAATTACCAAAATGCCCCTACGGTGCATAGTAAGGTTAAAGATAATAAATTTCACATAGAATTGATACCCTACTGTTATAACTTAGTAAATTAAGTATATTTACTAATTTAATCAGACCTGTAACTCAGGTTATCATTTTTAACCCTTTTACACCTTATAAAATGACCAAAACGCCCTTATGAGGCATAGTTTTGGTTTAAAATCATTTGGGGCATAATAGAAGGTATCATCCTGATATCACAACATATTTTAAGCATATTGACTTCAGAAACTTGTATTTGACTCTTATGGTCACTTGTTACGCACTATACGCGTTCGGATCGGCTCATGTGACTAGTTTGGCCATTTTAGCCGAAACGGGTCAAACCATATCTTTTTGGTCTCAAAATCCAGAATGTGATTATATTACCCATATTAAACAAGTATGCAAGCTTGTTGGGTCAAAACCACATTCTAAAACGGTCTTCGCCTTATTGTGCGTTTAAAACCGTAATCTTCCTTTATAACTAACCGGTCTAAGCTTAAGAACCGTTAGAATTCTAATAGGTTATTAAAACCTTAATTTCCAGATCTAGGAGCCCAGTAAAAGCTACGTGCACTCGTTATATTTGGTTTATACTTTGCTCAGGTAAATACGTTTAACTTATTTTCCCTATACGGGTTTGGGGTACGGTATATAAAATACCGCTTCGTCGGGGAATTGACCTTAACCGGTCTTGGTTATGTGCAGTCAAATTAACCCGTTTGAAAATGCTGTTTTGTTTGTTTAACGCCTTTGGGGGCTTAATGACCATGTCCCGGATATCCTTGGCATCATTCAAAGAATGGCCACGACCTTAGCACTCGGGTGTAGGCGTACACCCGTAGTGCTGTTCAACATGTATAATCGTCGGTACGAGAAAAGTCTCGCGACGGAATTATATTAAGTGGTGTGTCTATTAATCTTAAACCCGGCATGACCCGGGCTACCGAACGCAGAACGAACATGTAATTCTTTTACAAGATTATTAAGCAAATAATTATCCCAAGTTATAAAAAGTTTTATGCCACGGGCATTTAAATCAATTTTAAACATTTTCAAAATGAGTTAGTTAAATTGTATTTACCAGTGTAAACTGACGTATTTTCCAAAAAGACTAAGTGCAGGTACTACGCGTAATAGGCTGGTCACTCCTTAAGCATCCATAGAAGTCTCGCAAGCTTAGGATGCATGAAGTCTGTTGAAATGAAGTTTTCTTTTTATTTGATTCTGCCTGTGGATTTTATTTCGACATTTTGTGATACTCGAATATTACAATAATTTAAGTTGAAATAAATATATCTTTGCTTCCGCTGTGCATTATAATTTGTGTTGTTTGACTATGATGATATCAACTACGTCACGATAATCCCCCACCGGGCCCACTGGTGACACGTGGAAATTAGGGGTGTGACAGGTTGGTATCAGAGCCAACACTGAGTGAATTAAACACTAGCCTTTTGTGTTTAGTCTCAGTGCACGAATTGCACATTCTTCGAGTTCCGAGTCTAGACAAAGAACATAGGACAAACTCTATTTTGTTATTTTTGGGTCTTATTATTATTATATTATTGTTGTTATCTAAAATTTGAATGCAGGTCAAAATGCCACCAAGATTTCTTCGCGGTCGAGGCAAGGGACCAGTCACGGGTCACGATCACGAAGCCGGGCCTTCGCACCGGCGTACACCGTCCATTACCATGAGCACTAGTCCACAAGAACCGTGGAGGCTCTATGTCGAACCCGGGAGGCGGTCAGTCTCCCTCAGCTCTTCACCTTCTTAACAGCATTCCTTTGGGCCTCAATCGGAAAATGAGCCCAACGAGCAACCACCCTCTTTCATACCTTTGCAGAGATCCAACTCTCACCACTCCTTTGGTGACCCAACCCCAACCTTTCAGAGCCGGTTCAACCCGGCTAATATCTTTCCAGAACTCGTGGGTCATAACCCACTAGGACCTGAGGATCATTTCTCAGGTGACCACGCTGATGACATGGACGAAGACACGGACCCCGTGGAGCCCGCGTCTGGAACACCCAACCACCCGATAGAGATCTCTGACGGGTCGTCTTTTCACGGATCGCCTTATCGCGGTCCGGACAGCTACGAGGAGAGGTTCCGAAACATCGACTGGTATTTTACCCCCTCACACCACTCCTCTCCATATCAGCAGCAGCAGCAGTAGTAACAGCAACAGGATCTTTCACAGGATTCTCGCTTCGTGGCAGTTACTCCGCCGCCACCACCACCAGTGGAGCAACAACCGCCTCCAGAGCCGCCGATGCGGAGGAGGTCAAACGCACGGATGTCCGTGCGAGGGGGTGTCCGCATCAGCACTCCCCAACCATCAAGTGGCAGCCATTATCCGCCACTCTAGGAGGAAGAAGAAGAGCCACAGATGGGGGGTCCATCAAACCCCATTCCAGAGGTTAACTCAGTGCCTGGGGCGCCTCCGTTGGGTTTTGACAACCCAATTCCTGCCTATGCCGGTTCTGCGGCATACAACCCGTTTGAAATACCGGGCCACAACAGCTTTAATTATGCTAACGTGGACCCATATCAGGAGGCGTGGGATTACAACGCTCGACACCCTGAAGGGCCCTATGGTGGTCCTTGGACTACCGGGTAACCTCCATATGTGTACCAGCAGCCACCACCTCCTCAGCCGTTGTACCAGCCACCGCAGCCACAGCTTATCCCGCCGGAGCGTCAGCAGGAGGTTCTTGATAGGTTGAACCAGGTCGAACGAGAAGTTCGAGAAGACCGCAGGGAGCGGCAAGGCTTCTTCAAGGGTCTGTCAGACTTGCTAAAGGGGAAGTCCAAGAGGAGGGGTCACCAAAGACCTTGTTGTTTATTTGCTTAGTTGTTATCAGTCCCTGCGTGGACTTATTATTTCAGTATTCAGCTCCTGCGTGAGCTTGTCATTTAGTATTCTGCCCCTGCGTGGGCATGTCTTTCAGTTGACCCCTGCGTGGGTTTGTTTGTTGTTTTGTTTGTTTGTTTGTTGTATTTCGCCCCTGCGTGGGCATGTCATTTATAGAAGACCCGTTTAGGGCAAGTGTTGTACTGTTAAATCTTTATTAGTGAAATGTTGCATTTAAATTTTTATGATTATTGTTATAAATAAGTATATGAATAGAATTAAAATAAAAAAGGTAAAAATGAAAATAACATTTCCTAAAATAAAGAAGACCTACCATTAATATAGAATGACAAAATCTAAAAAGGGACAAGACCTGGCCACATGTCATTATAAGAAAAGGCCAAGATGGTATCTCCATAATTAGATTAAGGTCCATAATTAACGTCTCAACTTTGGATTGCTCTGCGTTATAAAGAGAATCTAAGGGGTAAAGCCTAGCCACGTGTCGTCGCAGACATGGCCAAGATGGTAGAACCTGTCTAAAAGATTCCAAATTCTGTTGACATCTGTAAGTATGTTAACATACTGGGCAAATTGTGACACAGTAAAAGTCACATAGGCCATCATTGAAAATTGGGTTAATATAAAATTCCCTGTAAGTAAATATCCATTCCTTGAGAATGAAGTGCCTACGGGTAATAATTAATGTCCTAGGGACTAAGAGACAGTTAGAGTCTGCAACTCACTGTCTAGAATAGGGTAATGAACCTTGATTCAGACCCTAATACCTTGATTCTGTAAGAATCCCGGTTATAAACTAACACTGTCCTTGTGACTAAGTTATATGTTAATTCTTAACTATAATATAGGATTATAATACAGATCCTGAATTAATATTTGATTAATAAATTAACCTGCAATGGCTATTTAAAACCATGGTTAATAAAATACATAAAATGTTGTATTAACTGTTAAATAAAACCTTGCCTATTATTGTTTATATGTAGCAGTGAAGCTACATGGCTAGGTCGGACGAGGTAAATAGTCGTCCGGTGGAAAACCACGATAACGCAAGGATACAGTTAACTGGTGCGGAGTTGAAAGCACTGGTAGATGATGCGGTTACAAAGGCATTAGAAAGACAGTACAGTGAGTACAGTGGGACCCATAGTAGGACCTTGTCTACACCGCATAATAGGTCTAAGACTGACTCGGAGTCTCACAGCAAGCCACCATCTGTCCAACCCAAGTCTAAAAAGGACAAATCTAAGAAGGATGATGATAGACATTCTTCAAATGAAAATGGTGATCATTCCAAGAAGATCGTGTTTGATGATGCCCCACGTGCCAAGGGTTGCATGTATAAATACTTTGTGTCTTGTAAAACCCGGGATTTCACTGGGGAGAAGGGGGCAGTGGACTGTATGATTTGACTTGATGAAATGGAAACAGTGGTGGATATAAGTGGCTGTGCTGAAAGAGATATTGTGAAGTTTGTGTCACAATCTTTCAAGGGTGATGCCCTATCATGGTGGAAGTCGCTGATTCAAGCCACCGGGAAGGTACCTCTATACAACATGTCTTGGGAACAACTTGTTGCCCTGATCAAAGAGAATTATTGCCCTCAACACGAGGTCGAAAGAATAGAGTCTGATTTCCTGTCTCTTGTGATGAAGAACCTGGACTGCCAGGCTTACCTCACAACCTTCAACACCTTGTCAAGGCTAGTCCCTTATCTTGTAACACCTGAACCAAAGAGGATAGCCCGTTTCATTGGGGGTCTGGCCCCAGAAATTAAAGCAAGCGTCAAGGCCTCTCGGCCCACTACGTTTCGATCAGTAGCTGACATTTCTCTGTCCCTTACACTAGAGGCAGTTAGACAGAGATCCCTGAGAGCTGCAGATGCCGAGAAACGAAAACGCGAAGATGATGGTTCGCGACGCTCAGATAAGAAGTGCAAGGGCAATGACGACCACAAGAAAGGGTCGGGATCCAAGAAAGGAGATCAACAGTCGGGTGAAAAACCCAGGTGCAAAGTTTGTAAGAAGCACCATTTCGGGAAATGCAGGCAGGAGTCTAGATCCCAATCTCAGCAGAAACTATGTGGGATTTGCAAGTCCCCGGATCATAAGGCATTAGATTGCAAGAAACTTAAGGATGCCACCTGCTACAATTGTAATGAGAAGGGACATATTAGACCCAATTGCCCGAAGCTTGCCAAGAAAGCAGAAGAGGGAAAGATGTCACACCCCCGATTTCCACGTGTCACCGGTGGGCCCGGTGTGGGGTACAGTGACGTAGTTGGCATCGTCATAGACAATCAACACAATATAATAATGCACAGCGGAAGCAGAATAGAAACATTTCAACTTTTAAATAAAGTGTAATAATAATATCACAGTAGTTGAAATGGATCCACAGGCGGATCAAATAAAAATAGAAATAAATAGTTCAACAGATAAATGTCATCCGAGTTTGCGAGACTATTGTGGACGCTCTCTAGGAAACAGCCAGCCTATTTCCGTATAGTACCTGCACTTAATCTTTTGGGAAAAATACGTCAGTTTACACTGGTAAATACAAATCAACCGACTCATTTTGAAAATGATTTAAAATTTATTTAAATGCACAAGGCATAAATATTTTATTAACTTGGGATAATTATATAATATAAACTTGTGAACGATTTACATGCACTTATATCTCTGGTGGCCCGGGATCTACTGTCCGGGCTAGAGATTTAATTGACACACCACATCAAAGAGTTATACACGACGGGTGTACGCCTACACCCCGTGCTCTGGTCGTGGCCATCTCGTAAGATAATGCCAAGGATATCCGGGACATGGTCAACAACCCCCCAAAGCCTTTAAGTAAGACAAAACTGTTTAAACGAAATCACACAAGCTATTCAAGACTGAACACCCGTAGGGAGCAGGACTTGTGCGCCCGATCAAGCGGTATTTTAAATACCGTACCCCAAGCCCGTATAGGGAAAATAAGTCAAAATGTATTTACCTGAGCAAGTATAAGTCACAAACGATAAGTGGTGGTAGCTTTTACCGGGCTTCCTAATCTGGAACAAAGGTTTATAATTAACCTATTAGATTCCTAACGGCCTTTTATTTAAGCTTAAGCTTTGACCGGTTAGTTTTAGGAATGATACGGTTTACGCACGATTAAGCGAAAGACCGGATAGAATGTGATTTAGACCCGACAAGTTCAAATACTTGTATAATATGGGTATACTAAATACATTCTGGATTTTGAAGTAAAAACGATATTGTTTGACCCGTTTCGGTCAATTTACGCAAACTAGTTACGTAAACCGAACCGAACGCGATGAGGGCGATACGGGTAGCCAAAAGATTCAAATGCAAGTTTCCTGAAGTAATATGCTTAGAATATGATATTATATCAGTAAGTTATGTCCTATATTGCCCGGGATAATTTTAAACTCAATTTATGCCTTAGAAGGGCATTTTGGTCATTTAAAAGATAATAAAAGGGTAAAATTAGAAATCTGAGTTGCGGGTCTGGTTCATACAGTAAATATACTTAATATAACATATTATATCAGTAGGGTATGACCCATATACCAAATATATCATTTAAAACCAAACTATGCACTGTAGGGGTAATTTAGTAATTTCACAAGGGCTAAAAATGCCAAAACTGGAAATCTGAGTTCAAAATATCATACTTACTGTTATTATATGAAAATATGTGATTTACATCAGTAGGTATAAGTCTTGTAGGTATAAAACAAGTACAACGCTTACTATGCGCTTAAAACGCTAAAAATACGATTTAAGGGCGTTTTCGGGTTTTCACAGTAAATCTGAGATTTTTATATTTCCAGAAGTCTTATAATAATTTATTCATCATACAAAATCAGTAGAAAAAGGTTTCGGGTCAAAAGGATGTGTAAAACTCATTTTATGGCGAAAACGGTCAAAACCGACATAAACCGAAATGGCTAGGTGATCTAGGATCCGTTCAGCCAAAAATTACTTAAAAATCATCAAAATTCCCAGAATATTATATATAATCAGTTGGTAAAAAGTTTTGTACCAAAACGTGGCCAAAAACGGGTTCTACGCAAAAAGGACCGTTTATGTAAATTTATAACATAGTTTACGCTAATGGCCATAACTCACAATCTGGACCACCAACTGATCCGAAACTTTCGGTGCAAGTTTATATAATAAAAAATAAAGATTTCCATCCTTTCACTTTTCCAAAAATCCCGTTTTAAATCAAAAAGGGCAAAATAGTCAACTTTATGCATAAACCGGAAACAAGCATTCGAATAGGCTAAACATAGACTCAATCAAGGAAAATTCCAGAAAGTTTAACTAAAATAAAAATAGTCAAAAATGCTATCCAATACAGATCTTGTACATGCATGTATGAATCCGAATCGATAGTCTACGAAATAATCGTTTTACAAGACTTTCGGTTCCGATTCGTGGCTATACTATAGAGTGTCGAGTTGATGATGATTAAAACACATTTATATATATGTTACAAGTTATTTTCAATGATCAATCAGGTTGCATGTCATCTATATCATTAATCATGTCATTTTTCGCAAAAATCACTTCTGTTGACTTTTTAAAATTTGGTTTGACTCGACATTAAGCATGCATGTAGTGGGAATCAGTTAGTACCCTTTAGAGGGTTTGTTTCCCACATAAATACCAATCTATAACAAGTTTCAATTCGAGAAATTTCTGAAAGAAATTCGTTTAATCAGAAAGTCAAAGGTTATGAACACCCAGTTTGACTTTTACTAATTAACACAACATGAATGGATTAAATAACGAATTGAAGGCTTACAATAGTCCTATAGATGTTATATGATCACTAGGAGTCGGCCTTGATCTTCAGAAATGCTCCAGAAAAGCTTTGAGAGCTCTTGCAAGTCTTGGTGTTCTTGGTTACTAGTGTAATTGATCAAGAATGAGCCAAATTCGGATTTAAAGCTGAATATTTGAGGTTTACTGTTGATGTAGGCTTGCATGTAATGTTATTGGTGCAAGAGGAGGCAAGTCCAGCTGTTAGCAACTCAAAATCGGACTCAAATATGACCCAAACACGATTTCTGTCGCTGGGCAACCCACGCGGCCCGCTTGGGCAATCCCAGGCGGGTCGCCTGGCCTCTGGTTCAGCCAAACAACTTTCGTGTATTGACAGAATTGGTCCCTGAGCTTGAACGTGATGTTTCGGCTACTTTTCTCGACCCGTAAACCCCCAATCTTGGTTTTTATGAACCTTAGGACTTTTACCAACATGGTAATGCCCTCGGATAATTTTGCGCTCAACCGAAAAGTCCTGAATTCGACGTTGACGCTTCTAGTCCCTTAAGTACGGTTTTGGCCATAACTTTCTCATACGTTGACGAAACTTCATGAAATTTTTACCACATATTCTAGTGAGTATATTTTAGCTATACAAAGCTTCGGGTCTGCCAAAAGTTCACTCAGAGGTATAAATTGAACATGTTGACACTTTTGGCCCCTATAGTTTACAATACTTCACTTTAGTGCAATTTCCGCGTCGTATGATCCATGAACCATCCGTTAAAGGTTATAAACATTATGTAGGGTTATCATAGAGTCTATTTATCCATTGTTGACACTTTGGACCCTTACGTTCCATAGTTTTCACTGTTTGTCACTTTTAGTCCCTCTAAAGTATGTTTTCACATAACGGAACCTTATGACACGTGTCAAGACATTATTGGACGAAATTTTTCGAGGTGTTACATCCTCACCCCCTTAAAAGAAATCTCGACCCCGAGATTTATTCAAACAAATGGGGATATTTTTCTTTCATCGTGGATTCCACTTCCCACGTGTATTCGGGTCCTCTACGGGCATCCCACTTGACCTTAACAATAGGCACGTGCTTCCTTCGAAGCTTCTTTACCTGTCGATCCTCAATCGACAAAGGTTTTTCCACAAATTTTAGACTTTCGTCTATGTGTATATCTGTATGCGGTATAACCAGTGAATCGTCAGCGAAACACTTCTTCAAATTACAGATATGAAACACATTATGAATGGCACTAAGCTCTTCAGGCAAGTTTAACTTGTAAGCGACTGCCCCGACACGTTCGATTATCTCGAAAGGTCCTATATATCTCGGGCTTAGCTTGCCTTTCTTTCCAAATCGCATTACACCTTTCCAAGGTGATACCTTAAGCAACACTTTTTCACCTACATCAAAGTGAAAATCTTTGCGCTTAGGATCCGCATAACTTTTCTGCCTATCCCTGGCAGCTTTCAAACGATCACGGATCTGAACGATCTTGTCTGTCGTCTCAAAGACGATATCTGGTCCAGACAACTGGACATCTCCAATTTCCGCCCAACAAATGGGTGATCTACACTTCCTACCGTATAGGGCCTCAAAAGGCGCAGCCTTTATGCTGGAATGGTAGCTATTGTTGTAGGAGAATTCAATCAGTGGTAGGTGCTTATCCCAACTACCACCTAAGTCGATCGCACATGCACGAAGCATGTCTTCCAGGGTTTGAATAGTACGCTCACTCTGACCATCAGTCTGAGGATGGTAAGCCGTACTAAAATTCAAACGAGTGCCCAACGACTGTTGGAAACTCTTCCAAAAATGTGACGTATATCTAGTATCCCTATCAGAGATGATAGATATAGGTATACCATGTAGCGCTACTATCTTATCGACGTATAATTGAGCTAACATATCCGAGCTATACGTCTCTTTGATGGGTAGAAAATGAGCTGACTTAGTCAGTCTGTCAACTATGACCCATATGGTATCATTTCCCTTTTTCGTTTTTGGCAACTTGGTGATGAAATCCATTGTCACCATTTCCCATTTCCACTCGGGAATTTCAGGTTGTTGAAGCAAACCTGACGGCTTCTGATGCTCAGCCTTGACTTGCGCACAAGTCAAACATTTGGCCACATACTCGGCCACGGACTTTTTCAAACCAATCCACCAGTAGTTTGACTTCAGATCCTGGTACATCTTATCCGCTCCAGGATGAACGGAGTATTTAGAGCTGTGGGCTTCCTGGAGGATAACATCCCGAAGTCCTCCATATACTGGAACCCATATTCGTCCGTTTAGTCGTAACATTCCATCTTTGTCGTGGGATAACTGCTCCTCAGTTACTCCCAACTTTTCTGCAGGATAGTTAGCTTCCAGCACAGCTTCCTTCTGTGCAGCTAACACCCTTTCATTCAAATTATTCCTTATCTCAATGCGCTTGGCATTGATTCTGATCGGTTTAACCCTTTCCTTTCTACTTAAGGCGTCGGCAACTACATTTGCCTTGCCTGGATGGTATCTTATCTCACAGTCATAATCATTGAGAGTTTCCATCCATCGCCTTTGACGCATGTTCAACTCCTTCTGATTGAACAAATGCTGAAGACTCTTGTGATCCGAATAAATTATGCACTTGGTTCCATACAAGTAATGTCTCCATAACTTCAAAGCAAATACAACCGCACCCAATTCCAAATCGTGGGTGGTGTAGTTCTTCTCATGCACTTTGAGCTGTCGAGAAGCGTAGGCAATGACTTTGCCTTTCTGCATGAGTACACAGCCCATGCCAGTATGTGATGCATCACAATACACCACAAATTCATCTATACCATCGGGCAATGTCAACACTGGTGCATGGCTCAGCTTCTGCTTCAGAATGTCAAAGGATTCCTGCTGCTTAGGGCCCCAATCAAACTTACTCTTCTTACGGGTCAATGAGGTTAGGGGCGCAGCAATCCTTGAGAAGTTCTCGATGAATCTTCTGTAATATCCTGCCAATCCGAGGAAACTGCGAATCTCAGTAGGAGTCTTCGGCTCCTGCCAATTCATAACTGCTTCTACTTTAGCGGGATCTACTTGGATACCACGCTCACTTACAACATGTCCAAGGAATTGGACTTCTCGAAGCCAAAATTCACACTTCGAGAATTTGGCATAAAGCTTCTCTTGATTCAGTAGTTTGAGAATACAACGAAGGTGTTTCTCATGGTCAGCTTGGCTCTTCGAGTAGATAAGAATGTCATCAATAAAGACGATAACGAACTTATCTAAGTAAGGTTTGCAGACGCGATTCATGAGATCCATGAACGCGGCTGGTGCGTTAGTGAGCCCAAACGGCATCACTAGGAACTCGTAGTGTCCATAACGAGTCCTAAACGCGGTCTTGTGTACGTCTTCATCCTTGACCTTCAACTGATGATAACCTGACCTCAGGTCAATCTTGGAGAAATAACTTGCTCCTTGCAACTGATCGAACAGATCGTCGATCCTGGGTAACGGATACCTATTCTTGATAGTGACCTTGTTAAGTTCACGGTAATCGATGCACAGACGCATCGAACCATCCTTCTTTTTAACGAACAAGATTGGCGCTCCCCAAGGAGATGAGCTAGGTCTGATAAAACCCTTAGCTAATAGATCATCCAACTGCGTCCTCAACTCCTTCATCTCCGTTGGTGCCAATCTGTATGGTGCTCTTGCCACAGGCGCAGTGCCTGGAATGATATCTATCCGAAACTCTACTTGTCTATCCGGTGGCAATCCGGGTAGTTCTTCAGGAAACACTTCAGGATATTCTGATATAACAGGGATATCCTCAATCTTCGGCTTCGGCTCATCAATGGTAACTTGGGCCATATAGATGACACATCCCTTCTGCATGCATCTGGATGCCTTGAGCATGGACACTTGCTCGGGCAATCCATGTTGGGTATCTCCTTGAATAGTGAGCGACTCACCAGACGGAGTCTTCACTATCACCTGCTTTCTATTGCACAGAATCTGGGCTTGGTTATTCGACAACCAATCCATGCCTATCACTATGTCGAATCCAGCTAGCTTAAAGGGAAGCAAGGATAGCGGGAAAGAATGATTCCTAATGGATATAACACATCCATCTAAAACAGTTGAGGCGGTTTCTATGGTTCCATCGGCTAATTCCACCTCATATTTCACGCTTAAGGTTTTAACAGGAAGGTTCAACAGTTTACAAAACTTATTATCTACAAACGACTTATCAGCTCCAGAATCAAACAAGACTCTAGCAAAAATATCGTTTACAAGAAACGTACCGGTAATGACGTTATCGTCAAGGACTGCTTCCTTTGCGTCCATTTTGAAGACTCTCGCATTAGTCTTCTTCCCTTCCTCGGCCTTCTTCGCAAACTTCGGACAGTTGGGCCGAATATGACCTTTTTCGTTGCAACCAAAACAAGTTGCATCCTTCATCTTCTTGCAATCCACAGCCTTATGTTCGGTGGACTTGCAGATTCCACATCGCTTCTCCGAAGACTGGGATTTCGTTTCAAACCGACACCTCCCAAAGTGGTGTCTCCTACAAAACTTGCATCTGGGTTTTTCACCCGACTGATGATCACTCTTCCTAGACCCTGACCCTTTCCTGTGGTCGTTGTTCCCTCTATGTCGCTTTTCAGATCTCCGTGAGGTGTCATCCTCACGTTTTCGTTTGTTCTCCTCAGAGCTCCTTATGGCTCTCAATCTAACCACGTCTTGAGTGAGGGAGAGGGATAGATCCGCTACGGATCGAAATGTTGTAGGTCTTGAAGCTTTAACACTCGCCTTTATCTCCGGTGCCAGACCCCCAATGAATCGAGCAATCCTACGTGGCTCCGGGGTCACCAAGTAAGGCACTAAACGAGACAGCGTGTTGAACGTAGTAAGATACGTTTGACAATCGAGGTTCTTCATGACTAAGGATACGAAATCCGATTCAATTCGCTCGACCTCGTGCTGCGGACAGAAGTTTTCTTTAATCAGGGCCACAAACTGTTCCCATGACAAGCCGTACAGTGTGGCCTTACCGGCAGCTTGTAGGAGTGACCTCCACCATGCTAACGCATCTCCTTTGAATGACTGGGACACGTACTTAACGACGTCCCTATCAGCACACCCGCTGATATCAACTACAGTGTCCATCTCGTCGATCCACGTCATACAATCGACGGCTCCCTTTTCCCCAGTGAAATCTCTGGGCTTGCAGGATACAAAATATTTGTACGTACAGGACCTGCTGTACGTGTCACGTTTCAGCTCAACCTCCTGTTTCGGGACGCTGCTGTGGTTGGAGGAATGATTATCATCCTCAACTTTCTTTGGCTCACTCTTTTTAGACGGCGGCTTACTATGAGCCCCAGAATGAGTCTTAGCCTTGACATGCGTCACTGAGCGGGTTCTACTCTGAGTACCACTAGATTCTCTGAACTGCCTATCCATAGCCTTGGCGACAGCATTATCAATCAGTGCTTGCAATTCTGCACCGGTAACGTGAATCTTTGCATTATCTGAGCGTTCCCCAGAATGACTGTTGGTTTCTTCCGATTTGGTCATCGTAGCTTTAAGCTACAATAAAGGACAAGGTCTTATTTAGAACCTAACAGTTTTATCGTCCTAGACGATTTATTAACCATGGTATCAAAAACCTTAGCAGTTAATTTAATAAATTTCATTCAGGCTCTTATTAGCAATCAAGGAATGAAACTACATATATATTGGCACCATAGGCCTAGTCACAACGGACAATTACTAAATTATAAATTTAGATTTTCATAGGACTATAAATTGTATAATTAAACAAATAATCCTTTACTAGACAGAGAGTCATATACCACAACTGTCGTTATATAACATAGTTATAACCCGTAGGTATCAAGCCATTAATAGACTTGTGTACAGATATAATCTGTAGATATTTCTTTACTAGGCAGGGAGTCATAGACCACAACTGCCACTATATGACATAGTCATAACCCGTAGGTATCAAGTCATTAATAGACTTGTGTACAGATAAAATCTGTAGATAATTTTAAAAAAATGGGTCGTGTGATTCTACAGATCACGCTTAGCCCAGAATGTTAACATGTTCTCAGATGTTAACAGGGAGTTGAATCCTTTCAACCAGGTTTTACCATCAGGGCCAGGCCTGTTAATAAGGCATTCAGGCTAGGTTATACCTTACTAAGATTCTTATAAAATGGCAAATCAAATAAAAATTGATATTTTCCATTATTTTAATATTATATTCATGCATATAAATAAAATGATAAATTCAAATTAACCATTTAAATTTCCAATAAAATACCAGTACATAATTGCCCTAAACGGGACTTTGAAATAACATAACTAGCATGAATAACATGCCCGCGCAGGGGCTAAACAAGTACAATAATAATCCAAATAAAATAAAACAAACCCACGCAGGGGTTAACAAGATAACATACCCACACAGGGGTAGGGAATGATAGATATACCCACGCAGGGGTAGAGTACTGGAATAAATGTCCACGCAGGGACATGAGTACATGAAATAATAATCGAAGGATTCAACGATCCTTCTTGCTCTTTCCTTTGAGCAAATCGAACACCTTCTTAAACAAGCCACTGGTGCGTCGGCGATCCTCTCGCATATTGTGCTGAAACTCGCGTCGCATGCTATCAATCCCCTGCAGGATCTCCTGAACCTGCGGCGGCGACATCATAGGCGCCGGTGGTGGTGGCTGGTAGTGCTGCGGCTGCGGCGGCTGGTAAGACTGCGGCTGTGGTGGCTGTTGGTAACCCGGAGGGTAACCAAAAGTAGATGGGCCAGCAGCCCAAGGGTCTCCAAGTGGACCACTATGTGGGAGTGAGCTGTAGTTCACAGCTTGCCAGTAAGGGTCTCCCGTGTAATCATAACCCTGAGGGAACACCTGCTCGAACGGGTTGAACTGAGCGGCACTAGCATAAGCCGGAATCGGCTCTCCAAAATTCTGCGGCGGCAGAGGCGGGATCGGAACAGAAGTAACCTCCGATACTGGATGCTGAGACTCCCCTGTCTCAGACTCCCCTGGTAGCGACGTGTAGCGGCTGCTACTAACACGTGGAGGGGTGCCTATGCGAATCCCTCCGCGCGTAGACATGCGCGCATTCCTCCTAGGCCTCTGGGGCGGAGGAGGTAAAACTGGCGGCGGCGGTGGTGACGGAGTGATCACGTCACGCCACAGGGCCTCAGATAGGTCCTGCGGTAGAGGCGGCTGCTGCTGGAGCTGCTGCTGCTGCGAGTGGTGCTGTGAGTGCACCGGCGAACCATGGAGCGATTGAAGCATCGGAGTACCATGGAGTGATTGAAGCATAGGAGAGTTGTGGCTAGGGGTGAAGTACCAATCATGTTGCTTGAACCTCTCCTGGAAGCTGTCCACACCATTAAATGGTGATCCTGTGTATGGCGACCCATCCGATATCTCAATCGGGTGGTTTGGTGTGCCTGATGGTGGGAGCGAAGGGTCCGTCTCCTCGTCTACGTCCATCTCGTGACCACCAGGAAGGTGGTCCTCCTGTCCAAGTGGGTTATGGCCCACTGGCTCCTCCACATAAGCATTAGGGTTATACAAACCCTGGTAGACGGGCGCTGGGTGCTGGTGTGGTGACTGGTGCAACGGTAGGTATGATCCAAGCGAATCATGGGGCCCGTTCTCCGAATGGGGCCCAAACGAGTGGGGTAATGACGGAGAAGTGCTCGCGGAAACCGAATGCCTAGCCGGCTCGGCAATAGACCTCCAAAGGTCGTTGGCGGCTGAGTGGTGTGTAGCAGATGGGGCCCGCCTATGCGAGGGACCAGCCTCATGATCGTGCGATGTAGGAAATCCTCCACGACCTCTCATCCTTGGCGGCATCCTGATCCTGTCAAAAGTCAAACAAGTTGCACAACAAAATATATAAGACAATGCAATAATAAATAATAAAATAAATTAAACGAAATGTTGAACATTTCCTAAGTTCTTTGTCTAGACTCGAAAATCGAGGAATGTGCAATTGTGTAACTGAGATTAAACACATTAGGATAGTGTTTAATTCACTCAGCGTTGGCTCTGATACCAACCTGTCACACCCCCGATTTCCACGTGTCACCGGTGGGCCCGGTGTGGGGTACAGTGACGTAGTTGGCATCGTCATAGACAATCAACACAATATAATAATGCACAGCGGAAGCAGAATAGAAACATTTCAACTTTTAAATAAAGTGTAATAATAATATCACAGTAGTTGAAATGGATCCACAGGCGGATCAAATAAAAATAGAAATAAATAGTTCAACAGATAAATGTCATCCGAGTTTGCGAGACTATTGTGGACGCTCTCTAGGAAACAGCCAGCCTATTTCCGTATAGTACCTGCACTTAATCTTTTGGGAAAAATACGTCAGTTTACACTGGTAAATACAAATCAACCGACTCATTTTGAAAATGATTTAAAATTTATTTAAATGCACAAGGCATAAATATTTTATTAACTTGGGATAATTATATAATATAAACTTGTGAACGATTTACATGCACTTATATCTCTGGTGGCCCGGGATCTACTGTCCGGGCTAGAGATTTAATTGACACACCACATCAAAGAGTTATACACGACGGGTGTACGCCTACACCCCGTGCTCTGGTCGTGGCCATCTCGTAAGATAATGCCAAGGATATCCGGGACATGGTCAACAACCCCCCAAAGCCTTTAAGTAAGACAAAACTGTTTAAACGAAATCACACAAGCTATTCAAGACTGAACACCCGTAGGGAGCAGGACTTGTGCGCCCGATCAAGCGGTATTTTAAATACCGTACCCCAAGCCCGTATAGGGAAAATAAGTCAAAATGTATTTACCTGAGCAAGTATAAGTCACAAACGATAAGTGGTGGTAGCTTTTACCGGGCTTCCTAATCTGGAACAAAGGTTTATAATTAACCTATTAGATTCCTAACGGCCTTTTATTTAAGCTTAAGCTTTGACCGGTTAGTTTTAGGAATGATACGGTTTACGCACGATTAAGCGAAAGACCGGATAGAATGTGATTTAGACCCGACAAGTTCAAATACTTGTATAATATGGGTATACTAAATACATTCTGGATTTTGAAGTAAAAACGATATTGTTTGACCCGTTTCGGTCAATTTACGCAAACTAGTTACGTAAACCGAACCGAACGCGATGAGGGCGATACGGGTAGCCAAAAGATTCAAATGCAAGTTTCCTGAAGTAATATGCTTAGAATATGATATTATATCAGTAAGTTATGTCCTATATTGCCCGGGATAATTTTAAACTCAATTTATGCCTTAGAAGGGCATTTTGGTCATTTAAAAGATAATAAAAGGGTAAAATTAGAAATCTGAGTTGCGGGTCTGGTTCATACAGTAAATATACTTAATATAACATATTATATCAGTAGGGTATGACCCATATACCAAATATATCATTTAAAACCAAACTATGCACTGTAGGGGTAATTTAGTAATTTCACAAGGGCTAAAAATGCCAAAACTGGAAATCTGAGTTCAAAATATCATACTTACTGTTATTATATGAAAATATGTGATTTACATCAGTAGGTATAAGTCTTGTAGGTATAAAACAAGTACAACGCTTACTATGCGCTTAAAACGCTAAAAATACGATTTAAGGGCGTTTTCGGGTTTTCACAGTAAATCTGAGATTTTTATATTTCCAGAAGTCTTATAATAATTTATTCATCATACAAAATCAGTAGAAAAAGGTTTCGGGTCAAAAGGATGTGTAAAACTCATTTTATGGCGAAAACGGTCAAAACCGACATAAACCGAAATGGCTAGGTGATCTAGGATCCGTTCAGCCAAAAATTACTTAAAAATCATCAAAATTCCCAGAATATTATATATAATCAGTTGGTAAAAAGTTTTGTACCAAAACGTGGCCAAAAACGGGTTCTACGCAAAAAGGACCGTTTATGTAAATTTATAACATAGTTTACGCTAATGGCCATAACTCACAATCTGGACCACCAACTGATCCGAAACTTTCGGTGCAAGTTTATATAATAAAAAATAAAGATTTCCATCCTTTCACTTTTCCAAAAATCCCGTTTTAAATCAAAAAGGGCAAAATAGTCAACTTTATGCATAAACCGGAAACAAGCATTCGAATAGGCTAAACATAGACTCAATCAAGGAAAATTCCAGAAAGTTTAACTAAAATAAAAATAGTCAAAAATGCTATCCAATACAGATCTTGTACATGCATGTATGAATCCGAATCGATAGTCTACGAAATAATCGTTTTACAAGACTTTCGGTTCCGATTCGTGGCTATACTATAGAGTGTCGAGTTGATGATGATTAAAACACATTTATATATATGTTACAAGTTATTTTCAATGATCAATCAGGTTGCATGTCATCTATATCATTAATCATGTCATTTTTCGCAAAAATCACTTCTGTTGACTTTTTAAAATTTGGTTTGACTCGACATTAAGCATGCATGTAGTGGGAATCAGTTAGTACCCTTTAGAGGGTTTGTTTCCCACATAAATACCAATCTATAACAAGTTTCAATTCGAGAAATTTCTGAAAGAAATTCGTTTAATCAGAAAGTCAAAGGTTATGAACACCCAGTTTGACTTTTACTAATTAACACAACATGAATGGATTAAATAACGAATTGAAGGCTTACAATAGTCCTATAGATGTTATATGATCACTAGGAGTCGGCCTTGATCTTCAGAAATGCTCCAGAAAAGCTTTGAGAGCTCTTGCAAGTCTTGGTGTTCTTGGTTACTAGTGTAATTGATCAAGAATGAGCCAAATTCGGATTTAAAGCTGAATATTTGAGGTTTACTGTTGATGTAGGCTTGCATGTAATGTTATTGGTGCAAGAGGAGGCAAGTCCAGCTGTTAGCAACTCAAAATCGGACTCAAATATGACCCAAACACGATTTCTGTCGCTGGGCAACCCACGCGGCCCGCTTGGGCAATCCCAGGCGGGTCGCCTGGCCTCTGGTTCAGCCAAACAACTTTCGTGTATTGACAGAATTGGTCCCTGAGCTTGAACGTGATGTTTCGGCTACTTTTCTCGACCCGTAAACCCCCAATCTTGGTTTTTATGAACCTTAGGACTTTTACCAACATGGTAATGCCCTCGGATAATTTTGCGCTCAACCGAAAAGTCCTGAATTCGACGTTGACGCTTCTAGTCCCTTAAGTACGGTTTTGGCCATAACTTTCTCATACGTTGACGAAACTTCATGAAATTTTTACCACATATTCTAGTGAGTATATTTTAGCTATACAAAGCTTCGGGTCTGCCAAAAGTTCACTCAGAGGTATAAATTGAACATGTTGACACTTTTGGCCCCTATAGTTTACAATACTTCACTTTAGTGCAATTTCCGCGTCGTATGATCCATGAACCATCCGTTAAAGGTTATAAACATTATGTAGGGTTATCATAGAGTCTATTTATCCATTGTTGACACTTTGGACCCTTACGTTCCATAGTTTTCACTGTTTGTCACTTTTAGTCCCTCTAAAGTATGTTTTCACATAACGGAACCTTATGACACGTGTCAAGACATTATTGGACGAAATTTTTCGAGGTGTTACAAAAGAAGACTAATGCAAGGGTCTTCCGCATGGATGCGAAGGAAGCTATTCAGGATGATAATGTCATAACAGGTACTTTTCTCATTAATGATGTCTACGCAAGGGTATTGTTTGACTCTGGGGCGGATAGATCCTTTATAGATAATAAGTTATGTGAACTGTTGAAATTACCTGTTAAAGTTCTAAGTATGAAATATGAAGTGGAATTAGCTGATGGAGCAATAGAAACAGTTTCGTCTATATTAGATGGATGTGTCCTATCCATTAGGAACCACTCTTTTCCTTTGTCCTTGTTACCCTTTAAGCTAGCAGGCTTTGATGTAGTAATAGGAATGGATTGGTTATCGCATAACCAAGCCCAGATAGTGTGCAACAAGAAGCAGGTAGTAATCAAGACCCCATCTGGTGAGCCACTCACTATCCAGGGAGATACTTAACATGGATTGCCAGAGGAAGTGACCATGCTTAAGGCATCCAGATGCATGAGTAAGGGTTGTGTCATTTATATGGCACAAGTAACCATTGACGAGAAGAAGCCCAGGATCGAAGACATACCGGTCATTTCTGATTATCCCGAGGTTTTTCCGGAAGAACTACCTGGTCTGCCACCAGATAGGCAGGTGGAATTTAGGATTGACATCATCCCCGGAGCTGCACCAGTGGCCAGAGCACCATATAGATTAGCACCGACGGAGATGAAGGAATTAAGGACACAGCTAGATGATTTACTAGCTAAAGGTTTTATTAAACCTAGTTCGTCTCCATGGGGAGCACCAATTCTGTTCGTCAAAAAGAAGGATGGATCAATGCGTCTATGCATTGATTACCGTGAGCTAAACAAGGTTACTATCAAGAACAAATATCCTTTGCCTAGAATCGATGATCTATTCGACCAGCTACAGGGAGCGAGTTACTTCTCCAAGATAGATCTCAGGTCAGGCTATCATCAACTGAAGGTCAAGGAGGAGGATGTACATAAGACCGCGTTTAGGACTCGTTATGGTCATTATGAGTTCCTAGTGATGCCTTTTGGGCTCACCAACGCACCTGCCGCATTCATGGATCTCATGAATCGCGTATGCAACCCTTATCTGGATAAATTTGTCATCGTCTTCATCGACGACATCCTCATCTACTCGAAGAACCAAGCTGACCATGAGAAGCATCTTCGGTGCATTCTTAAGCTGCTCCATCAAGAGAAGCTCTATGCCAAGTTTTCAAAGTGTGAATTTTGGCTTCGCGAAGTCCAGTTCCTTGGACATGTTGTGAGTAAGCGTGGAATTCAAGTGGATCCCGCAAAGATAGAAGCTATTATGAACTGGCAAGAGCCAAAGACACCTTCAGAGATTCGTAGCTTCCGAGGTTTGGCTGGATACTATAGGCGTTTTATTGAAAACTTCTCAAGGATTGCTGCACCCTTTACGTCGTTAACACGTAAGAACATTAAGTTTAATTGGGGGCCTAAGCAGCAAGAATCTTTTGATATCTTGAAGCAGAAGTTGAGTAACGCTCCAGTGCTGACTCTACCTGAAGGCGTCGAAGAATTTGTGGTGTTTTGTGATGCATCACACACCGGAATGGGTTGTGTGTTAATGCAAAAGGGCAAGGTCATAGCCTATGCTTCACGTCAATTAAAGGTGCACGAAAAGAATTACACCCATGACTTGGAGTTGGGTGCCGTTGTATTTGCACTTAAGCTTTGGAGGCATTATCTGTATGGGACTAAATGTGTGATCTACTCTGATCACAAGAGCCTTCAACACCTGTTCAATCAGAAGGATTTGAACATGAGGCAGCGACGATGGATGGAAACCTTGAACGGTTATGATTGTGAAATAAGATACCATCCAGGCAAGGCCAATGTAGTCGCAGATGCTTTGAGCAGGAAGGAAAGAGTGAAGCCGATAAGGATCAATGCCAAGAGCATTGAAATTAAGAATAGTTTGAATGAAAGGTTGTTAGCTGCACAAAAGGAAGCTGTGTTGAAAGCTAACTATCCTGAGGAAAAATTAGGAGTAACTGAAGAACAGTTGTCCTACGACAAAGACGGAATGTTGAGATTAAATGGACGAATATGGGTTCCTGTATATGGAGGACTTCGTGATGTTATCCTCAAGGAAGCCCACAGTTCCAAGTACTCCGTCCATCCTGGAGCTGATAAGATATACCAGGATTTAAAGGCAAACTATTGGTGGATAGGCTTGAAAAAGTCTATAGCTGCTTATGTAGCTAAATGCTTGACATGTGCTAAAGTCAAAGCTGAACATCAGAAACCGTCAGGTTTGCTGCAACAGCCTGAAATTCCCACTTGGAAATGGGAAATGGTAACGATGGACTTCATCACCAAATTGCCTAAAACGCCGAAAGGAAATGATACTATATGGGTCATAGTTGATAGACTGACTAAGTCAGCACATTTCCTGCCCATTAGAGAGACCTTCAGCTCTGACATGTTAGCCCAACTATACGTGGATAAGATTGTGTCCTTGCATGGCGTACCAGTATCTATTATCTCAGATCGGGATACTAGGTACACATCTCATTTCTGGAAGAGTTTCCAACAGTCTCTGGGCACTCAATTAAATTTCAGTACGGCTTACCATCCTCAGACGGATGGGCAGAGTGAGTGTACTATCCAAACGTTGGAAGACATGCTGCGTGCATGTGTAATTGATCTAGGAGGTAGTTGGGACAGGCATTTACCATTGGTCGAGTTCTCCTACAATAATAGCTACCATACTAGCATTAAGGCTGCGCCTTTTGAGGCACTATATGGTAGAAAGTGCAGAACGCCCATTTGCTGGGCAGAAGTGGGAGATACGCAATTATCAGGTCCTGACTTAGTCTTCGAGACAATGGACAAGATTGTCCAAATTCGCGACCGCCTGAAAGCTGCTCGAGACAGGCAAAAGAGCTATGCGGATGAAAGGCGAAAACCTCTCAAGTTTGAGGTTGGCGATAAAGTTTTGCTCAAAGTATCACCTTGGAAAGGGGTGATGCGATTTGGTAAGAAAGGTAAGTTAAGCCCAAGGTATATAGGACCATTCGAGATCATCGAATGTGTAGGATCAGTGGCTTATAAGTTAAACTTGCCTGAAGAGCTCGATGGTATTCATAATGTATTTCACGTCTGCAATCTGAAGAAATGTCTAGCTGATGAGTCACTAGTCATACCACACACAGATGTGCATATAGACGAGAGCTTAAAATTTGTGGAAAAACCTGTGTCGATTGAGGATCGATGTGACAACTCGTATTTCGAACCTACTTTTGTGTAACGTTACATGTTTATGTGAACTTTACTAATTGAATGAATGCGTGATTATGTGATATGTGATTATGTATATTTTTACATGAACCGAACATTTATCCAATTATACAACCCACTCGGCCCATGTATGTTTGGCCGACTCGAGACCAAGAGGCAACCAAAAGATGGGTTCGGCCCATCCCCCTAATCGCATAACACATGAGTTGTTGTAAACATCTCACATTTTACAAAACATACACAAGTTCACAAACCCTACACACCCTCCTTCCCTCTCTCTTGAAGCCGGCGACAACTCTCTTGCAACTCGAGACCTTACGGGTTTTTAATCTTCGAATCCGGTTAGTGTATGTTTACTGATTTCATGTTTAATATGTGTGGTTATGTGATGATATTATTGTTAATCGGATTACATGATCGGTTAGGGTTTATACTGGTGACTCGGATCATATATTGTATGATATTATGAATGCATGATAACCGGATTGGAGGCTACTGTTATTGTTATTGTTCTTGTTGTAAAGTGGTCCGAATATATGCTTGTTAACCGGCTGTGATGATTGTGTTTTGCAATTAAGATTTAGGTTGCATGATAGTTAAATAATTCAGTTTATGTGTGAATGATGATTTCGATGGTTACTGTTCTTGTGGGTGATGAAGATGTTATGAATGTGTTTGAATATGGAATGATTATCGATTTGATCTGATTTTCGAAACTGCTAAGTTGTTAGCTGAAATTACGGAATGATTGTTACCGATTAAGTAAGGAAATCTGTTACACTTTGTCTCGACACGGATTTGCGAGTCGAGAACCCTTAGTCTCGACTCGAGACCACAGTTGCGGGTCCGGTTGCGACTCGAGACCGTGTAGTCTCGACCAGACCATGACAACTCGAGACCGCCCTTGTTGTGACTCGAGACCTCGAAACCAGTGCAACCAGAGACCGACTAGTCTCGACTCGAAATCGTTAGTCTCGACTCGAGACCGCGGACACTTGAACACTATTGGACTGTCACTGTTACGAGCCCAATTGATTGGGCCGGATACTTGGACTGGTTATGTGATTGCTATTGAACTGCTACGAATACTTGTGCATGCCATGTTTATACTGGTGTACAATACGTGTAGGACATACGTGCTATACTTGAATAAGAACCTGACTTGTATAATAACCATGCTAGGACGTGGTTGATCGCTAACAGCTTAATTGAACTTTACTGTGTATCTGCCGAGCAACCCAAGGTGAGTTCACACAGCCAAGGCATGGGGTTCCCGGGTGGGAATGGGATTGGATGACTTATTGCATATACTCAGATGATAGAACCTAACGATAAGATACGGCTAGACTAGTAACACTTATTGAACTGATCTTCGCACACCTGCCAAGGGTTGGTCGCGATATTATGACTGACTTCGCACACCTGCCATAGGAAGGCCGCGAACTAAATGTACTAATCTTCGCACACCTGCCTGGGAGGCCGCGATACAAATAAACCTAGTCTAGAATACTTGGGAAAACATCCCCTAATATCTTCGCATACCTGCCTGGGAGGCCGCGATGGAAACTAATACGATACATGACATAACGAAAGAACATACTACTACTCACACTATACTATTTCTGAACTATTAACCGTGAACTCGCTCAACTAGTTGTTGACTCTCTGCTGCATGCCTTGCAGGACCTTAGGTACTTATGGAGCTTGCACAAGGAGGAGCAGGTCGTTGTGGGATACGGATCGTAGACGTTTATGATAAACAATTGAACTTATAACTTTACTTTGGGTTTTCATATTATGCTTCCGCTACTTAATTTACGTTTTGTTGAACATCAATCATGTCGTGATGAATTACATTAACTACTTTTATTACATATGCTATGTTCGATATGATTGGTGGCTTGATCCTGGTCATGTCACGCTTCCAAACAGTGGTACTCCGCGTGTGGATTTTGGGGGTGTGACAGATTGGTATCAGAGCCATTGGTTATAGAGAACTTGGTTTTAATATGGGAAAAACGTTTTTATTAAAACCAGACTATGACCAGAACAGTGCTCTCAACGATCCACAACGACGCTTCGCTCCACGTGCAAGACTCAACATCCTAGGTAATATGGTTTATGTTTATTACCTGCTTGCTAGAACTATATAGAACTTTGCTCGTAGTATGCTTAGATTACATTGCCTACTATACGTCACTACATGAGAACACCTATGTGCTTACACTCTTCTGTCATCGCACTACTCGCGAACCTTTCTCACTTACACTACTTTTACTATGAAGATCATGTCTGGACGTGTGAACATGACTCAAGCCCAGTTGACGGCACTTATCAATGAACGAGTAGCTACGGCACTTGCAGCTGCACCGGCAGGTCAAAACGCTCCACAACCTGTCTGCACATTCAAGAACTTCATGGACTGTCGTCCAAGCACTTTCAGTGGCACCAAGGGGGCAGTGGGACTCCTCCATTGGTTTGAGAAGCTCGAGTCGGTATTTGAGATGTGTGAATGCCCTGAGGATCGCAGGGTCAAGTACGCCACTGGCACGTTGGAAGGGATTGCGCTAACTTGGTGGAACGCGCAAGTTCAGATCCTAGGGTTGGCAGCTGCTAACGCCACACCCTGGGAAGATTTCAAAGAACTGATCAAATGAGAATACTGCACGCGAGACGACATCCACAAGTTGGAGGATGAGTTATACCACTTGAAAATGACGGGGTCAGAAATCGAAGCTTATACGAAACGATCAAACGAACTGGCCATCTTGTGCCCAACGATGGTGGACCCTCCAGTTAAGCGCATTGAGTTGTATCTCAAGGGGCTTGCGCCAGAGATTCAGAGCCACGTGACGTCGGCTAACCTCAACAACATCCAAGACATTCAGCGTCTTACTCATCGACTCACCGATCAGGCAGTGGAACAGAACAAGCTGCCAAAACGCATCAGTGCTACCACTACTGCTGTTACTACTTCTACTACTCCCAGTGACAACAAGAGGAAATGGGAGGGGGATTCCAGCAAGGGATCAGTTTCTGTTCAGTCTCAAGCACAACAGCGCAAGACAAATGACTACCAGAGTCCGAATCAGCAATCATCAGGCAGTCAGGGACAGGGTGGATATCGGGGAATTCACCCATGGTGTAGTAGGTGCAACAAACACCACAGTGGAAGGTGTCGCAGGGAACGTTGTCAAAGATGCCTCAAGATGGGTCATGAGGCTAAGGATTGTAGAAGCTCACGGCCAGCAAATCAGAACCAGCAACTCCCACCGCTAGCTCCACAGAACCAGCAGCAGCAGCCACAATGTGGAAACCGGGGATGTTTCCAGTGTGGGACTGAAGGCCACTTCAAAAGTGATTGCCCTCAACTGAACCAGAACCAGAATCGCGACAATAACAATAACCAGGGCAACGGGAACGACAACAACAAGGGAAACAACAACAACAATGGCAACGAAGCTCGGGGTCGTGCTTTTGTGCTGGGTCGGGGCGACGCAATGAATGATCCCAATGTGGTTATGGGTAAGTTTCTTCTCGACGATATTTATGTTACTGTCTTATTTGATTCGGGTGCTGATACAAGTTATATGTCCTTGAAAATGAGTAAATTGTTAAAACGTACACCAACACCCCTAAACACCAAACATGTCGTAGAATTAGCGAATGGTAAAAGTGTAGAAGCCGCACATGTAATCAAGGGTTGTAGCATTGTCTTAGCTGGTCAAACCTTCACGATTGATCTTATACCCATAGTTTTGGGTAGTTTCGACGTCGTCATCGGTATGGATTGGTTATCCCAACATCACGCAGAGATTTTATGCAAGGAAAAGATCATTCGTATTCCTCGCTCTAGTCAGGAACCACTCAAAGTTCAAGGTGACAAGAGCGGTGCTGTGGTTGGCATCATCTCTTTCTTAAAGGCGCAGAAATGTTTACGGAAGGGGCACACTGTAATTCTGGCACTGGTCACTGATGCATCAGCAAAGGAAAAGAAACTGGAGGATATTCCAGTTGTACGTGACTTTCCTCAGGTGTTTCCTGAAGATTTACCCGGTTTACCGCCTCACCGCCAAGTCGAATTCCAGATTGAGTTAGCTCCTGGAGCAGCACCAATAGCCCGCGCACCGTATCGTTTAGCTCCAACCGAACTGGAAGAACTGTCGAAGCAGCTACAAGAGCTCTTGGAAAAGGGCTTTATTCGTCCAAGCTCATCGCCTTGGGGAGCTCCAGTACTTTTCGTGAAAAAGAAGGATGGCACTTTCAGGATGTGCATCGACTACCGTAAACTCAACAAGGTGACGGTGAAGAACTGTTATCCTCTTCCGCGTATAGACGACTTATTCGACCAGTTGCAGGGGTCGAGTTATTACTCCAAGATAGACTTGAGGTCAGGGTATCATCAGCTGAGAGTCCGGGATGAGGACGTCTCCAAAACCGCATTCAGAACTCGCTACGGTCACTACGAGTTTCTTGTTATGCCATTTGAGTTAACAAATGCGCCTGCCGTATTTATGGATCTGATGAACAGGGTGTGCAAGCCGTACTTAGACAGATTTGTGATAGTGTTTATTGACGACATCCTGATCTACTCCAAGAGTCAGGAGGAGCACGAGCAGCATCTACGACTCATTTTGGAACTCCTACGAAAGGAACAGCTGTACGCTAAGCTTCCGAAATGTGACTTCTGGCTTCGTGAAGTCCACTTTCTAGGCCACGTAGTAAACAAGGATGGGATCCATGTCGATCCATCCAAGGTAGATTCGATCAGAAACTGGCCTGCACCGCGTACACCAACTGAAATCCGCCAATTCTTGGGTTTGGCGGGATACTACAGACGGTTTATCAAGGACTTTTCAAAGATCGCACAGCCGCTTACGCTACTGACACAGAAGGGTGTCACCTACTGTTGGGGTAATACTCAGGAAGCTGCTTTTCAGCACTTGAAGGATAGACTTTGCAGTGCACCTATCCTCTCATTGCCAGAGGGCACGGACGATTTCGTGGTTTATTGTGATGCATCCATTCAGGGTCTTGGATGTGTGTTAATGCAGCGTGACAAGGTCATTGCTTATGCTTCGCGCCAACTCAAGGTTCACGAACGGAACTATACGACGCACGATTTAGAGCTGGGAGCTGTTGTTTTCATGCTTAAGATATGGCGACACTACCTGTACGGTACCAAGTGCACTATCTACACCGATCACAGGAGTCTCGAGCATATCTTCAAGCAGAAGGAATTGAACATGCGTCAACGTCGATGGGTTGAACTACTTAACGATTATGAATGCGCCATCAAGTACCATCCAGGCAAGGCCAATGTTGTGGCCGATGCCCTCAGTTGGAAAGATACTACACCTAGGCGTGTACGAGCTTTGCAACTCACTATACAGTCCAGTTTTCCTGCACAGATACGAACTGCTCAGATAGAAGCATTGAAACCCGAAAACGTCAAGGCTGAAGCCTTACGCGGCTCAAGGCAACGAATGGAACAGAAGGAAGGCGGCGCCTACTATGTAACAGGGCGTATTTGGGTCCCACATTATGGCGGATTACGGGAACTTGTGATGGATGAAGCACACAAGTCTCGCTACTCGGTATATCCAGGGTCGGATAAAATGTACCACGACATCAGAACTACTTATTGGTGGCCTAGCATGAAGGCCCACATCGCTACTTACGTTGGCAAGTGTTTGACTTGTGCAAGAGTCAAAGTGGAGTATCAGAAACCAGCGGGCCTACTTCAGCAACCCAAGATACCGCAATGGAAATGGGAAGAAATTTCCATGGATTTTGTTACAGGCCTACCTAGATCCCAACGTGGGAATGATACTATATGGGTGATCGTGGATCGACTCACCAAGTCTGCACACTTTCTGGCTATAAAGGAAACGGATAAGTTCTCCACTCTCGCAGACATCTATCTTAAAGAAGTTGTTTCGAGGCACGGGGTGCCCACCTCCATCATTTCGGATCGGGATGCACAATTCACGTCAGAGCTATGGCAAGCGATGCATAAATCTTTCGGCTCACGGTTAGACATGAGCACAGCGTATCACCCTCAGACGGATGGGCAGTCAGAGCGAACGATCCAAACTCTTGAAGACATGCGTCGGGCATGTGTTATTGATTTCGGCAACGGCTGGGAAAAGCATCTCCCTTTGGTGGAGTTTTCGTATAATAACAGTTATCACACCAGCATACAAGCCGCTCCATTCGAGGCATTGTACGGACGTAAATGCCGGTCACCTCTCTGTTGGGCAGAGGTGGGGGATAGTCAGATCACGGGTCCAGAGATTGTAGTGGACGCCACGGAAAAGATTGCGCAAATACGGCAACGTATGGCGGCAGCTCGCGACCGTCAGAAAAGCTACGCGGATAAGCGTAGGAAGCCACTGGAATTTCAGGTCGGGGACCGGGTTTTACTCAAAGTCTCACCCTGGAAGGGTGTGGTTCGTTTTGGTAAACGGGGCAAACTAAATCCGCGGTATGTCGGACCGTTCGAGATCATTGAGAAGATAGGCAAGGTGGCCTACAAGCTAAACCTACCAGCTGAACTCGGGGCAGTTCACAACGTATTCCATGTGTCGAATCTGAAGAAATGCTTGTCAGATGAGACCCTCGTAATTCCTTTGAAAGAGCTCACTATCGACGAACAGTTGCACTTCGTCGAGGAACCTGTAGAAGTCACGGACTGGGATGTTAAGGTCCTCAAACACAAGAGAATCCCTCTTGTCCGAGTTCGTTGGAACACCAAGCGTGGCCCAGAGTACACCTGGGAACGCGAAGACCAGATGACAGAAAAGTATCCCCAGTTATTCAGAACCAATGCAACCACTACTGAGGCAGAAGCTACTACTGCGGAATTTCGGGACAAAATTTCAGATCAACGGGGGGAGGATGTCACACCCCAGGAAAACCAGTGAATGATATAACCTACCTAGCTTCCTCAGTGAGTGCGTACCAAAATTCAGGACGAAATTTCTTCTAAGTTGGGGATAATGTGACAACTCGTATTTCGAACCTACTTTTGTGTAACGTTACGTGTTTATGTGAACTTTACTAATTGAATGAATGCGTGATTATGTGATATGTGATTATGTATATTTTTACATGAACCGAACATTTATCCAATTACACAACCCACTCGGCCCATGTATGTTTGGCCGACTCGAGACCAAGAGGCAACCCAAAGATGGGTTCGGCCCATCCCCCTAATCGCATAACACATGAGGTGTTGTAAACATCTCAATTTTACAAAACATACACAAGTTCACAAACCCTACACACCCTCCTTCCCTCTCTCTTGAAGCCGGCGACAACCCTCTTGCAACTCGAGACCTTACGGGTTTTTAATCTTCGAATCCGGTTAGTGTATGTTTACTGATTTCATGTTTAATATGTGTGGTTATGTGATGATATTATTGTTAATCGGATTACATGATCGGTTAGGGTTTATACTGGTGACTCGGATCATATATTGTATGATATTATGAATGCATGATAACCGGATTGGAGGCTACTGTTATTGTTATTGTTCTTGTTGTAAAGTGGTCCGAATATATGCTTGTTAACCGGCTGTGATGATTGTGTTTTGCAATTAAGATTTAGGTTGCATGATAGTTAAATAATTCAGTTTATGTGTGAATGATGATTTCGATGGTTACTGTTCTTGTGGGTGATGAAGATGTTATGAATGTGTTTGAATATGGAATGATTATCGATTTGATCTGATTTTCGAAACTGCTAAGTTGTTAGCTGAAATTACGGAATGATTGTTACCGATTAAGTAAGGAAATCTGTTACACTTTGTCTCGACACGGATTTGCGAGTCGAGAACCCTTAGTCTCGACTCGAGACCACGGTTGCGGGTCCGGTTGCGACTCGAGACCGTGTAGTCTCGACCAGACCATGACAACTCGAGACCGCCCTTGTTGCGACTCGAGACCTCGAAACCAGTGCAACCAGAGACCGACTAGTCTCGACTCGAAATCGTTAGTCTCGACTCGAGACCGCGGACACTTGAACACTATTGGACTGTCACTGTTACGAGCCCAATTGATTGGGCCGGATACTTGGACTGGTTATGTGATTGCTATTGAACTGCTACGAATACTTGTGCATGCCATGTTTATACTGGTGTACAATACGTGTAGGACATACGTGCTATACTTGAATAAGAACCTGACTTGTATAATAACCATGCTAGGACGTGGTTGATCGCTAATAGCTTAATTGAACTTTACTGTGTATCTGCCGAGCAACCCAAGGTGAGTTCACACAGCCAAGGCATGGGGTTCCCGGGTGGGAATGGGATTGGATGACTTATTGCATATACTCAGATGATAGAACCTAACGATAAGATACGGCTAGACTAGTAACACTTATTGAACTGATCTTCGCACACCTGCCAAGGGTTGGTCGCGATATTATGACTGACTTCGCACACCTGCCATAGGAAGGCCGCGAACTAAATGTACTAATCTTCGCACACCTGCCTGGGAGGCCGCGATACAAATAAACCTAGTCTAGAATACTTGGGAAAACATCCCCTAATATCTTCGCATACCTGCCTGGGAGGCCGCGATGGAAACTAATACGATACATGACATAACGAACGAACATACTACTACTCACACTATACTATTTCTGAACTATTAACTGTGAACTCGCTCAACTAGTTGTTGACTCTCTGCTGCATGCCTTGCAGGACCTTAGGTACTTATGGAGCTTGCACAAGGAGGAGCAGGTCGTTGTGGGATACGGATCGTAGACATTATGATAAACAATTAAACTTATAACTTTACTTTGGGTTTTCATATTATGCTTCCGCTACTTAATTTACGTTTTGTTGAACATCAATCATGTCGTGATGAATTACATTAACTACTTTTATTACAGATGCTATGTTCGATATGATTGGTGGCTTGATCCTGGTCATGTCACGCCTCCAAGCGGTGGTACTCCGCGTGTGGATTTTGGGGGTGTGACAATCGACAGGTAAAGAGGCTTCGGAGAAAGCTAGTGCCTATTGTCAAGGTAAAGTGGGACGCCCGCAGAGGTCCTGAATACACGTGGGAGCTAGAATCCTCAATGAAAGAGAAATACCCTCATCTGTTTCCTTAAATCTCGAGGACGAGATTTCTTTTAAGGGGGTGAGGATGTAACACCTTGAAAATTTGTGTCGAATAATGTATAAACACGTGTCATAAGCTCTGAACGTGATAAAGAATACTTTGGAGGGACTAAAGTTGACAAACGGGGAAACTATGTAAATATAAGGGTCCAAAGTGTCAACAATGGATAAATATATTCTAAAATAGCCCTACATAATGTTTATACCTTCCAACGAATAAATCATGGATCATACGAAGCTAAACATGAAAGAAAGTGAGGAATTACAAACTACAGGGGCTAAAAGTGTCAACATGTGCAAAGTATACCTCTGAGTGACCTTTTGGCAGACCCGAAGCTTTGTAACAATAAATTATACTCACTAGAATATGTGGTTAAAATTTCATAAAGTTTCGTTATCGTATGAGAAAGTTATGATCAAATTCGTGTTCGAGGGGTTAAAAGCGTCAACATAGAATTCTATGGCCTTATGAGTGGTTACAAGGTTAGTCAAGGACTTAACCAAGTTAGTAAAAGTCCCAAGGCCCTTAAAAATCAAGTTAGAGGGCTGAAATGGCAATTTAAGGACTTAAAACCACGTTACAAAGGACCAGGGACTGAAAATGCAAATAATGAAACATGGTTGGCTGGTTCTGACAGGTCAGACGACCCGCGTAAAGGTCCCCCATAGCCTTATGCGGGCCGCGTCAGGCTCCCAGCGACAGAATTCACCTGCAGGTGTCTGTCCAGCCTGTTTAACCGACTTTAAATGCTTGTTTTCTTATACCAGAGCCTCTCCAATGGTTTTTCATGCATAGGGGGACACTTGTCTTGATCTGGAAACACTTGTAGACCTCTTTGGCATGATCTTGTTGATCAAAGTTCACTATATAAGAACAAGAGGTTGTAACCATTTTAGGCATTCATTTGCAAAAGTTCACAAGTGCACTCCTGGAGCTCTCTGGACAGCAAGCACTCTTCCTTAGGCTCTCTAATCACAATTAGGACTCTTGTAAGTGTCCTTAACCCTTCCTAATTCGTTTTAGCTTAGTTAATTAGCTAAAAGTCAAACCGTCGTAATTAAGGTTTGACTTCGTGATTAATTAAAATGTGCTCTGTCAAATCACGAATTAAAAGTACCTCTAAGTAGGTAATTATGTGGGTAACAAACCCTTAAAAGGGTATTTCCAGATTCCCACCCTAACTATGCTAATTGTCGAGTCAAAGCTTATTATAAAAAGTCAACAGAAAGGTTATTTGCAAATTAATGCATAATTAGCAATGTAGGTTACATGCAACCTGTTTGATCATTAAAATAACTTGGTAATTAATGTAAGAACATGTTCCAACATGTTCAACTCGACAATTTTCAGTTTAGGCTCGGTTTGGAACCGAAAGTCGCAAAGTTTGACTTCTGCTTTGACTTTCAGTTCTGACCCGTTTAAGCCAAGATTAGGATTGCCTTAGAGCTTCTTTTGAACCTACTTACATGTTAGTATAACTCTCTGAGATTATACTACTTGGTTCATTAGATATCCTATTCACATGCATGTTTCCGTTAATCGCTTATATGTTGACCATTATGCCCATTTGACATTAAAACGTGATTTTTGAAATGTAAAAGGGTAGGCACCTTAGCTACTGATTTATAAACTTGCACCCAAAATTTGAAGTCAGTTTAAGGTCTAGATTAAGAGTTATGCTCAATAGCGTAATTAAGAGCTTCTCTACTAATTAAATGGCGTAAATTACATATAGCCTATCAAAACCCAAATTTTTATACCAAACTTTTTACCCACTGTTATAAAATAATATTTTGGGAATTTTGGAGATTTTTATTTATTTCTAGGCTGAGCATAACTTAGGGTTCTAAGATTTATTCGGTTTATGTCGGTTTTACCCTTTTTAGCCATAAAATGAGTTTTACAAAACCTTTTGACCTCAAACCAATTTATACTGATTTGTTAGGATAAATATATCATTTTGAGCCTTCTGGAATATTAAAAATATCAGCTTTTTACAGAAAACCCGGAAATGGCTCCAAATCGCCTTTTAAGGCATTTTTAACAACATAAGTATGTTCTAGAACCTTATTAAGCTTAAGGGATTGAACCTACTGATGTAATTAGTGAATTTTTATATTTTTAAACAGTAGGCAATGTTTTGAACTCAGAGTTCCAGAATTGACCTTTTTGGCACATGAGAAATTACCAAAATGCCCCTACGGTGCATAGTAAGGTTAAAGATAATAAATTTCACATAGAATTGATACCCTACTGTTATAACTTAGTAAATTAAGTATATTTACTAATTTAATCAGACCTGTAACTCAGGTTATCATTTTTAACCCTTTTACACCTTATAAAATGACCAAAACGCCCTTATGAGGCATAGTTTTGGTTTAAAATCATTTGGGGCATAATAGAAGGTATCATCCTGATATCACAACATATTTTAAGCATATTGACTTCAGAAACTTGTATTTGACTCTTATGGTCACTTGTTACGCACTATACGCGTTCGGATCGGCTCATGTGACTAGTTTGGCCATTTTAGCCGAAACGGGTCAAACCATATCTTTTTGGTCTCAAAATCCAGAATGTGATTATATTACCCATATTAAACAAGTATGCAAGCTTGTTGGGTCAAAACCACATTCTAAAACGGTCTTCGCCTTATTGTGCGTTTAAAACCGTAATCTTCCTTTATAACTAACCGGTCTAAGCTTAAGACCCGTTAGAATTCTAATAGGTTATTAAAACCTTAATTTCCAGATCTAGGAGCCCAGTAAAAGCTACGTGCACTCGTTATATTTGGTTTATACTTTGCTCAGGTAAATACGTTTAACTTATTTTCCCTATACGGGTTTGGGGTACGGTATATAAAATACTGCTTCGTCGGGGAATTGACCTTAACCGGTCTTGGTTATGTGCAGTCAAATTAACCCGTTTGAAAATGCTGTTTTGTTTGTTTAACGCCTTTGGGGGCTTAATGACCATGTCCCGGATATCCTTGGCATCATTCAAAGAATGGCCACGACCTTAGCACTCGGGTGTAGGCGTACACCCGTAGTGCTGTTCAACATGTATAATCGTCGGTACGAGAGAAGTCTCGCGACGGAATTATATTAAGTGGTGTGTCTATTAATCTTAAACCCGGCACGACCCGGGCTACCGAACGCAGAACGAACATGTAATTCTTTTACAAGATTATTAAGCAAATAATTATCCCAAGTTATAAAAAGTTTTATGCCACGGGCATTTAAATCAATTTTAAACATTTTCAAAATGAGTCAGTTAAATTGTATTTACCAGTGTAAACTGACGTATTTTCCAAAAAGACTAAGTGCAGGTACTACGCGTAATAGGCTGGTCACTCCTTAAGCATCCATAGAAGTCTCGCAAGCTTAGGATGCATGAAGTCTGTTGAAATGAAGTTTCCTTTTTATTTGATTCTGCCTGTGGATTTTATTTCGACATTTTGTGATACTCGAATATTACAATAATTTAAGTTGAAATAAATCTATCTTTGCTTCCGCTGTGCATTATAATTTGTGTTGTTTGACTATGATGATATCAACTACGTCACGATAATCCCCCACCGGGCCCACCGGTGACACGTGGAAATTAGGGGTGTGACAATAGAACTAACCCAGATTCAACAATTAGATTGGAAGTTGAGCCTACATCAGATCCAGATTCAACTACAAGACAATTTAAGAGAATTTATGTTTGCTTGGGCAGTTTAAAAGCAGGGTTTAAGGCAATTGGTAGAGATCTTTTGGGGGTTGATGGTGCCTTTATGAAAGCGCCATTTCCTGGTCAAGTTCTAACAGCAGTGGGTGTAACAACTCTCACTAAAAGTAATACTTAGAATGATAATTAATCAAAAAGGAAACCCTAATTGAGACACCCAAGTGATTCTGCATAAACCCTAAAATTTTCAGAACAATCGGAATCAGGATCAGGGCCCCTAAAACTCAGGGGGGATAAACCCTAGTGACAATTATCTAAATAACTTCGTTGTCTAAATTGAATTTCATAAAACAGTTGACTCAGCAAGCCTAGTCCCGAACCTGGCTACCCTATAAATAGACTGCTTCCCTTACGGACCGTAAGGGATAAGGCATACGGTCCGTAAGCGTGTCCAAAAATCAGTATAAATAGCAGACATTGGCACTTGAATTCTGTGTTTGAAACGACGGAAATTCTCAGTCTGTACGTAGAGTTATAGCTGAAACAGTACAATTAAACACACACAATCACGAAGTGCTGCCGCAATCAGGGTAATAACTCGATCGCTATTACGATTCAACGTCCGATCGATTATAACTATCCAACGATTGTCCGAGTGCTGCTCAAATCGAGCTTGTACTTTGATTATTCGTCGTGATTTCGACTTGAATATTTGAGTGCTGTTCGAATTCGGACTATGCTTTGTTATTCGTCGTGAATCCGTTGAATTATTAAGTATTGCACTTGTAAATCATTGTGAGGGTTTAATCTTGTGAATTGTTGTAACTGCTATATTAGTTACTAACCCGTTTGTGTGTGCATTATTGTTAAATTAGGTTAATCAAGGCAAATCAGTAGGCTTATACTTTGCTCGTTAAATCTGCAATGTGAGTCATTCTCTTTTTATCAACTGTTTTACAAAACTCCAAGTTATTTTCCAAAGTTATAATTACAGGGATTAAGTCTATGTAATCACCAAATTACAGCCGGTATGTGGGGTTTTGTATACATTACTTGTTTCCTGTCACACTTTGACAAACGGGTGGCCAAGGGGTGATCTGACCACAGTCACAGACACCATTGGACAAATGGGCTAGCCAATGGATGGTCGAGTGACAAATACTATGGGTAGTTGCTTTGATATCAGAAACATTGTAATCGATCTTAACACTGTGATTTATAACAAACGTAATGTTTTCCATAAAATGAATGATTCACTCAGTATTCCCCCGCTGAAAAAACCTTTTCCAAACATGTTTCAGGTGATCTGTTGTGATCCAAGGAAAGTGCCGTGAAGCACTACAAGCTCAGAGAAGTGGCTCTGTATAAATAAATAAAGAAACATGTTTTGAGAAATAAAGATTTCCTTGCGAAATCATCTTATTGTAAATTATGGGATTTTATCCCTAAAACTTTATCTAATATATTAAACGGGCATTTTTAGTATTAAAAGATCCTGTGTTAAAAGACCTCCGCTGTCACCTAAATTAAATACCACGGGATTCCTGTCCCGCGCCTCTTGAACCGGGTCAAACCAGGGCCGAGGGCCGTGACAGGAAAAGGTGGTATCAGAGCCACTGATCGAGCCACTGATTTAAGCCTATAAATTAAGTATTTAACAAAATACTTAATTTCACTAATTGCTATTTTGTGATTATATGTGATTATTAACTGATTATTTATTAGATACAGTATGGCTAAACAAAAGCTTTCTGCTATCTACCACAAATTAGACACTACACCCACAGAAAAAGGAACCTCTTCCTCCAAACCCCCAGCAGATCTAAAAGAAGGAATTTTTGTTTGTAAAGCAAATTATGAAAATCCTCTTACCCCAGAGAAAAGAAATTCAATTCTTAGGAAGGGTCACTAGAAAATAAAGAAACCCCAAGCCAAGAAAGTGAGATTTAATCCAGAAATTCAGGGATTAGGCAGTAATCCACCTTGGGAGGACGAATTAGATGAAAAATGGACAAATCTTTATATGTTAGCTACCGTAGCAGAAAACGCAAACCTTTAAATTACCAAACTAGTAGGAAACTGCTACTCCGTAAATAAATAAATCAATCCTAGTATGTTCTCTTTCCTGTTGTCTTTGTACAAATTAGTATGCAATAAAACTTCAATGTTTATTTGTTAAACTTTGTTCCAAAGTTTTAACTTAACATTTTTGTGCATTTTGCATATATGCTATCCAGCATGAATGAGATATCGGAAGCATTCCAGAATCTCAACCTCTACCCAGTACCAATTGAAGTCTCCCACGACTTTACTGGTTACATTGCTGACATAGAGGAACCCATGGAATTCCAAGCTCCACCGCTGGAAAAAGCCAAACCTAAAAAGAGAAGAAGATATGTAGGATGGAGAAAAGTACGCAGGAGGAAGCCATCCACTAGGAGACTTCCTAAAATAGAAAATCCTGTGAGCAAAGGAAAAGAAATAGAAACTGGAGAGAGTTCCAAACAAGCAGAAATAGAAATAAGGGAAGATATTAAGCAAAAGGGAATAGAGATCGGAGAGAGCTCTAAACAACCTGAGGAGATCACATTCCAAGACGAAATAGACCGTCTACTGGCAAATTGTGATGTCATAGAACCTATCAACAATAATCTCTACTCTTACCTGCCACAGCCCAATTCCCAATAAACTTAGAACCAGCTATTTCAGACCCACTAATCCACACCCGACCTTTAGGCCAAATGGAAGAGTGGTGGACAAATGACTGGCAATTCCAAAATATGATCAATAGTCCCTATACTTTACTTCCTCAATTTGATCCAGAACCTATCCCCAACCCGCCAATGAGCTATGAAAACCTGGCCGAACTTCATCAGTTTGGTGAAGAACTGATAGGTACAGGGAATAGGATCCGGGAAATAGGGGAACAAATCTCTTGGAAGTATGACGAGAGGGAGTGTCACTACTGAACTGCCAGTTGATCAAAGAATAGTGGGGTTGGAAAGTCTGTTTGTATAATAATAGTAATAGTTAAATCTAACTCTGTAAAATGGGAAATAAAACATTGTGAGATAAACAGTGTGTATGGATGCATATATAATCTATAAAACAAAATAGAAGTCGAGACATCGACAATTTTGGTTATAGATATGTGTTGTAAGGTTTTATGTGTTTATGTGTAATTGCTTTGTCATATTTAACTAGCAATTATTTGACACTAATAAATTACACATATACCAATTATCAGATGGAAAACGCTAGTAATGAACCAGTTAATGAAGAGAATGAATCTGAGCAAAATCAGGAAAACCAATACATGACTAGACAAGATATTGAAAATATCATCACTCAAGGGATAGCTAATGCTATTCCTGCAATCATGGCTGCTGCTCAGAAACCTGTTGAACCGCAACAAATCATTCCTAGTAAACGTACCCAAGAAGATAATTTTAGTCATAGTGTAAATGGAGGCGGCAATCATGATAATAATAATCCACGACAGGCTCCACCTCCTAAGAAAATGAAAGCTGCAACGCCTGGTTGCACTTACAAGGAATTTCTTGCTTGCAAACCTGCTGAATTTGCAGGTAACGAAGGAGCAACTGCAGTACTTCGTTGGTTAGAGAAAACCGAAGCAGTCATTGCAATAAGTAAATGTGCCGAAGAAGATCAAGTTATGTATGCGTCAAACTTATTCAAAGAAGGGGCGTTAGAGTGGTGGAACACTGTATTGCAAGCAAAAGGAAGAAGGGTGGCCTATGCAATGAACTGGGAAGAATTTAAGAGTCTTGTAGAAAGAAAATTCTATCCCGAATACGAAAAGGAACAAATGGCCAACAAATTCCTAAATCATCGTATGATAGGTGTAGATTGTCGGAGATATACTTCGACATTCTTCGAATATGCGAGAGTAGTACCTACCCTGGCTTCGCAAGAACCAGTACTCATTTCCCGTTATATTTGGGGATTAATCGGAGAAATCCGTAACATCGTTAAGGCTGCGAGACCACGCACTATTGACGATGCTGTGGAGTTGGCTAATACCTTAACCGATGAACTGGTACGCACAAGAGAAGAAGATCGAAAGAAGGAATTGGCCCAAAAGATTACCCAAGGATTTCGTGTGGGTAATACTAAGAAAAGAGGAACAGGGCAACCCTCATCACCTCCTTTCTGCAGAAATTGCAAGAAGAAACACTATGGACAATGCAATATAATCTGCAACTTTTGCAAGGCAAGAGGACATCGTGAAGAAGACTGCAGAAGGAAAACAAGAATCTGTTATAACTGCAGAGAAATGGGACATTTCCAATCTGAATGTCCTAAGCTAGCCAAACTAGCAGACAATAAAGCTAAAACAGCCAACAGAACTACTAAGAAGAATGCACAACCATTCCAGTTGACCACTCAAGAAGCCGAACTCATCCCAGATGTGATAGCTGGTACGTTCTTAGTTCACGACCTATTTGCAAAAGTATTATTTGACTCTGGTGCAAACCAAAGTTTTATTAATACTTCATTCTGCCAAGCTCTTAATTTACCATTAACTAACCTTAGGCAGATATTTTCGGTCGAAACCGCAGAAGGGAATTATGTTAACATAGATAAAGTTTTGCAAGAAGGTAAAATAGAACTATTAGGCCATAAGTTTTCTGCAAACCTGTTACCTATGAACTTAGCCGGATTCGATGTGGTATTAGGAATGGATTGGTTAATAGCCAACCATGCTCGAATCCTCTGTGATAAGAATTCCGTAGAAATTCGTACCCCCACAGGAGAGGTGATTTTGATTACAGGAGATAGACCTCGAAAACCACTGAAATTCATCTCAGTGATGAAATTGGCTAGTTATTCGAGAAAACAAGAAATGGTGTATATGATTTCTGTAATCATTAACACTAAAAATAAGGAACTGCAGGATATCCCTGTAGTCTCAGAATACCCAGATATTTTTCCAGAAGAATTACCTGGGTTACCACCCGATAGAGAGGTAGAGTTTAGAATTCATTTAATTCCGGGTACTACACCAATAGCGAAAGCACCTTATCGATTAGCACCCACCGAAATGCTAGAATTGAAAAAGCAATTAGACGAATTACTAAGCAAAGGATTTATACAACCTAGTTCATCCCCTTGGGGAGCACCAGTGTTGTTTGTGAAAAAGAAGGATGGATCGATGAGAATGTGTATCGATTATAGAGATTTAAATAAGGTTACAATTAAGAATCGATACCCATAACCTAGGATTGATGATCTTTTTGATCAACTTCAAGGAGCTAGATATTTTTCCAAAATAGACTTAAGATCTGGATATCACCAACTGAAGGTACAAGAGGAGGACATACCTAAAACTGCTTTCAGAACTAGGTATGGTTATTATGAGTTTACAGTCATGCCCTTTGGATTAACAAATGCACCCGCAGCATTCATGGACATGATGAATAGGATCTGTAAACCATACTTGGGTAAATTTGTGATCGTTTTCATTGACGATATACTTATTTACTCCAAAAGCCAGAAGGAACACTGCGAGCACCTACATGTACTCTTAACTTTGTTAAGAAAAGAAAAGCTCTATGCCAAATTCTCGAAGTGTGAATTTTGGCTGCAAGAAGTGCAATTCTTAGGTCATGTGGTAAATCACGAAGGAATTCAGGTAGATCCTGCTAAAATAGAAGCAATCACTAAATGGAAGGTCCCACAAACAGCTATGGAAATTAGAAGTTTTCTAGGCTTAGCTGGATATTACAGAAGATTTATTAAGGATTTTTCTAAGATAGTTGTACCCTTGACTAAGTTGACCTGTAAAGCCAGTAGGTTTGAATGGGGACCTAGACAAGAAGAAGCTTTTAAGATTTTAAAGCACAGATTGACAAATGCTCCAATTTTAGCCTTACCTGAAGGAATAGAAGATTTCGAAGTATATTGTAATGCCTCAAGGTTAGGATTTGGATGTGTGTTGATGCAACGCAAGAAGGTAATTGCGTATGCCTCAAGGCAATTGAAAAAGCATGAAGAGAATTATACGACTCATGACTTAGAATTAGGAGCCATAATTTTTGCCCTTAAGATCTGGAGACATTATCTGTATGGAAGTAAGTTTACTGTTTATACAGATCATAAAAGCTTAAGGTACATATTTGGGCAAAAAGAGTTAAATATGAGACAAAGAAGATGGATGGAAATCCTAAGTGATTACGACTGTGATATTCAATATCACGAAGGAAAGGCAAACGTAGTCGCAGATGCCTTAAGTCGTAAGTATCATGAGAAGCAAAAGCGAGTCCGTGCTCTTAGATTAAATCTACAAACAGATTTAATGGAGCAATTAAAGGATATTCAGGAAACAGCAATCAAGGACGATGCTGAAGGAATGAAAGGTTACATTAAAGAAATAGAACAAGGAACTGATGGAATTTGGAAATTCAACAAGAAACAAATTTGGGTACCTAAGCAAGGAGAATTAAGAAATAAGATTTTAGAAGAAGCTCGATTTTGACCCGTTCATTTAAACACTACACATTGAGGACAATGTTTACCTCAAGTGTGGGGATGGGGGAAAATTTCTAAAAAAATTCAAAAATTTCTTGTTTCAAAAGCGATCTTAAAAGCACAAGTAACCAAGTCAACGAGGGATAGCACAACCCATTTGGTCTTTTGTCATGGTCAAGTTCAAATTAATAGCAAGACGGGTATTTAGCGGGTGGTTATTTGGGAATAATCCGTCTAAGAAACTAGTACATTATGCATGTCGCATACCATACCCTTTATACATGTGAGGTTTTGAGCCACTTTTACATTATAGGATTACATATTCATGTTTCTTTGTTTGAGTGGACCATTAATCATGTATTGTAGAACTTGCGACTTTTGATACGTTTGAGACCATAGACCGAATACAAGCACGAGGATGATTAAGGCATTAGGTGAACCTTTTCCTTTAAAACCATTTATCCATCCTTACCCAAATAAATCCCCTAGTCGCCCACTTTGAGCCTAATCCTTTCGTTTGACAACCCGTTTAGCCCATAACCGTTAAACCTTTTCTTTTAAACCCGTGTGATGAAATTTCGCTTATAGGATTATTTGTTTGTATAGTTGTGTTTGCAAAAAAAAAAAATCAATCAGAAAATGTTGCGAAAAAAAAAGAGAATAGAAAATCGTTGAGAAAATACAAAAATATGAGTTATTAGTAGTTGAATAAAAGGACGAAAAAAAATCATTGCCTCGTAGTTGATGTCTATAGTTAGTTTTGTTTAGAGTAGTTGCTTTGTAATAAAAATCGAGTTTTCATCACCTTAGCCACTTTAAAATATCCTATTTCCTACCCTTAGCCTAGCCCCGCTACAACCCTTTCAAAGACCTTATGACTCGTGCTTCGTATTCGTGTTCAGTGGTGGAGAATGATTGAGTTGCAAGCCTATGCGGGTACGTGTTCTAATCGGGTTTGAGCGATTATTTTTTTTGAAAGTGCTAATACATTATGAAAATTAGCCAAATTATAAACCGAGCGGAGAGAACATTGTGAGGGATGTGCATGATTTGTCGGTTTCACGGGCGGGTTAATCTTGGATAACCATTTTATATGTGATTATTCACTTTACCATTAGATATTTTGTAAATTGTAAAAAGTTTGAACCGGGTATGACTTTGGACCTTAACCTTCGTCTCGGGAATGGGGAGTGTGTTTCTTGTTCGACCCACGTGAAAGTGAATTACAGATTTGCTTGAGGGCAAGCAAAAGACAAGTGTGGGGATGTGATACGTGGTCGAATAACGGTGTTCAGTTGTGTCTAAGTTTGAGTTTTTACTTGACTTTTTATTCCAAATAGCCTACTTTTAATTAGATTTGTGTTTTGCAGGTTTAATGGAGTTTAAGGGCTTTTCGGGAGCTTTACAGGCCATCGGGAGCAAACGGGATCAACCGGGGATGTGAAATGAACAAAACCGGGTTAATCACGAAGTTTGGATGTATTTTGGGTGATGTTAATGGATTTAAAATGAATATATTGGAAGATGGCATGATAGAGGGCTGAATTACGAGTACGTGGGCGAAAACGGTGAGTAAAACGGAGCTAAAACGAAGAAGTTATGAAGAAAACAAAAAGGGAGGTTTATAGGCACCGTCGCCGACGCCCAGGGGGCCGTCGGCGACGCCCCATAGAAAGTACCGTCGCCAAAAGTATCCGTATACACGAGATTAGGCCGTCGCCAGCTTTTGGAGGTTCTGGTCAGCGTCGGGGACGCCGCCAGGGGCGTCGGCGACGCCGCTCCCTGGTGCCCATCGCGAATTCTTGCTTTTTCTTGTTGTTTGACGAGTTTTAAAAGCTTGGTTGACCTATTTTCGGGGGTTACACATTATTTTGAGTTGGAATCTTGTTCTTGGAGCCACAACCAACCATCTTTCACCTACCATTCCATCTCCTACTACATCAATCACCCGAATCAAGATCAAGAATCATATCACAATCTTGATTCCAAACCCTAGCCATCAATCCATTTATCCATCACCAACCTTCATCATTCACCAATCATCCAATCAAGCTTCAAGATGAATCCATCCGCATTCCAAACATCCGGTGATCAAGTTGCATCAACCATGAGCGGCTAATCATCTCGGTTTCACCCCGGTGTAGGTAGTTGTTAATTTTAGGGTTTCAATTTGTTCTTGTTTCATCTTAGTGACAATTTGTATTTGGTTTTTGAAACTCTTGACAATAGTATTACATTTGTTACGAATTCGTGAATTGTCGAGCGATGTTAAAAGTTATGACTTTGCGAAACGGTGATATGTAATTGTACATTGTCATTGTTAGGATTTACTTGTGTTGATTACAAAGTGTCTTTTTGTCCGTTCTTCGGGGCGTTGATAGTTAGTAGCACCTAAGTCACGGTACACTAAATCCGTTAATCAAATGCATTTGAGTTGAAACTAAAACTTGTAGAAATCCTAGGTTAGCAATTACCGAAACCGGGTGTGATTCCTTTTTTATCATTATTGTTCTAGTATCCAATTTTCTTGAAATCGTTAATTAGTAGTTGTTAATTAATTAATCCAATTCCAGTAGTTCAAATTCACATCTTTTTATTAAACAAAAATACAAAAACACTTTAGCAAGCTTCATAATTGTGACAATTCTTTATAATTCAGTCAAATCCATACACAAACCACATACTCTTCGTGGATCGACCCCTTACTACCACTAACACATTTTTAAGGGTAATTTGGGCTTATAAATCTTATCTTTGACCGGAGCGCGACACTCCGATCAAATTTTGGCGCCGTTTCCGGGGAGTGCGTGCGCTTTGTGTTTGGATATTGTTTGAATTTGTGTGATTAACTGTTTAATCTGTTTAGCTTTCTTTTTGTATTTGTCTCTTTCCTTGTTACGCGGGGTGTGTTACTTGTGCAGGTTACAGGTAGTGCATGCATACGCGGAACTCCGGGAGAACTTCACCTTTAGTCTACGAACCGGAAATCGAATGACTCGCAAGAAGGAAACTAGCAAGCCGGTTAGAAGCAACTCTTGCTTCTAATCAAACCAACCAAACACCACCACTCACACCGACCATTGAAACCGATTCAATGGCGAACCACAACTCCAACCAAAACCTTAACCCAAATCAATTCCAATCTCGAGGAACATTTTATCCCGCCCAAAACATCCAACCCATACCTCAAGAACAACCGGGTGGTAACACCAACGCTAGACCACCCACTCCACCTTTCCGAAACCAAAATCCCAATAACACCCAACGAACACCCCAACAACAAACCCTTCACCGACAGGCGTCGTTACCTATCAACCTTGATGATCGGAATGTCAATTCCGACCGTAGAGGTAATCGTGATCGCGGCAATCCCGCGGATGAAGACCCATTTTTCAATATCGACGATTTGAGGAATGCAATCCCCGATGATGAACCTTATAGTGTTCCCGGTTATCACTCACCGGAACATGTAAGCATTCATACAGAAAACTCGGATGATGGGGGTTACTATGATGATCGAGTGAACGATGATGAAGATTGGGGATACATCAATAGGGGTAATGTTTACAACGCAAGGGAATATGAAGATGAAGAGTTCGGCTATCAAAATGCCAACTACGTTGGGGAGGACGATTATGGTTACGGGAATAGACGGAATGACGGTTATGAAAATAACCGCCAACCACGAAACAATCACCAACGGAACCGGAATGATGGGTTTTACAACAACAACAATGCTAACCCTAACCGGATTCCTCATTTCGTGGGAGGTGGTCATCAAGGGGGTAATCGAGGTGGAAATCGAAGAGATGATCGAAGAGATGAGAGAAGGGATGAGAGGCGAGATGAAAGAAGGAATGATCGACGAGATGATAGGAGGGATAACCGAAGAATGGATGATCAAGAAGTTAATGGTCCTTATCGTCGTCAACAACCTCCACGGGGAGTAAATGCCCGTTTCAGGCCGATCGTCACCGAGAACGATTCACCCATTGTTTGTGAGCGAAGGATGTTTGATTGTAAACCACATTACATCAACATACTTCCTCATTTCAATGGGAGGTCTAACGATGAGCCCTACACACATCTTGCGGAATTTTCTTCAGTTTGTAATACTATTGGGGGACACAACTTTGCTTTAGAAGAAGTCAAACTTCGCTTATTCCAATTTTCACTAAAGGATAAAGCGAAGCAGTGGTTTCTTACACTCCCGGCCAATAGCATCCGCACATGGGGGGAAATGCAACAGGCGTTTTTAGACGAGTACTATTCTATGGCAAAGACTGATGATGCTCGTGATGAAATTCGGTCTTTTCGCCAATTATCGGGAGAACCGTTGCATGAAGCCTTTACCAGATTTAGGGAAATGATGCGAAGATGCCCTCATCATCAAATCGAGAAGTGGGAGTTGGTTAAATGCTTTGTACGGGGTCTAGATGATAACACATGGAACCGACTTGAGTCAACTAGTAATGGGACCCTTCTAAGCAACCATGAGGACGATGATTGGGAGTTTTTGGAAAGAATGAGCAAGCGTTCGAAAGAGAAGGAATCGGCCGATCGAGCCAAAAAGCATCCCGTTTCCCGGTCACTTCCCGATCTTGACTCTAAAGATCGGATTTCCACTTTAGAGCGGGAAATGGCTCGCATGAAAAAGAAGGAAGTGAACGAGGTGCAATTTGCGGTGTGTGAAAAGTGTGGTGATATTGGACATAGAGCGGAACAATGTCCAACGGGGTCGAGTGATTACGCTGAAGAAGTCAACCAAGTGTATGGGGACCGAAAGCAATATGACATGGACTCCAACACTTACCATCCGGGCTTGAGGAATCACCCCAACTTCCAGTATGGCAACGCTTCAAACCAAATGAACCCGAATTTCCAATCGGGTAATCAAGGAGGAAGTGGGTCATCATATCAAAACCGTCAAGGTGGTAACCAAGGAGGTTATCAACGAAATTATAACCAAGGGTACCAAGGTGGGTATCAAAAGAATTATAATAATCAAGGCAGTAACGGAAGCGGGTCGAACAATCAAACCGGTGGTGACGACTTAAGTGCCAAGATGGATGCCTTGCTAAACATGCAAAAAGAATCTCAAAACAACATAAAAGAGACTCACAATGATATCAAAGAGATGAAGAAGACTAACGAGATTCGAGATAAAGCACATGAGGCATTGGCGAAACAAGTGGGTCAACTAGCGGAAGAAGTGGCTCAGATAAGAGGAAGCATGGGGAAGCTTCCAAGTGACACCACGGTGAACCCGAAGCATCAAGGTTTTAGCACAAGCAACGTGAGGGATGCACGCGTTAGCGCGGTAAGTATTCTTTTAAATGATGAAGTTTGTAGTGTTGAAAACATTCCACCACCACAATTCGTTGATGGTGTATTGGAAAATATAGGTGAGGAGCCGGAAAGTGAAAATGAACACGAAACGATTTCACAAAGTAAAAATGAAAACGTAACTAAAAATTCTTTTTGTGAAAATTGTTTAAATCAACTTAACCCGCTTAATGCATCGAAAAGTGAAGAATGGTGCCCACCGAAGGACGAGGGGTGGGAAAATTTTAAGCAAGCTAAAATTAATTTACCGTTACTAGATGACATTAAAAAGGTCCCGACTCATGTGGAATGCTTAAAGGAGTTAAGCATCGAAAAACGGCACAACAAATTACCCAAACCGGTTGATTTGATATCTCATGTGAGTGCCGTTTTATCGAGTGCCCTTCCCCCAAAAGCTCAAGATCCGGGAGATCCTCTTATTCCAATTCAAATTGGAACATTTAAAATTGAGAGGGCGCTCCTAGATCTTGGAGCTTGTGTGAGCATCTTGCCCGGGAGTTTGTATGACCAATATGATTTTGGTCCATTAAAAAATTTTGATACTCCCGTGGTATTGGCCGATCAGACTCCCACGTATCCAAGGGGGATGGTGGAGGATGTGATTGTTAAGGTGGATGATTGCTACTACCCAGTTGACTTTTTGGTAGTAGACTATGTTGGGTGTGTTGGGGACACCCAACCGATAGTCATACTGGGTAGGCCGTTCCTGGCAACTGCTAATGCCATAATAAATTGTGCAACGGGAACGGTAAGCATGAAGTTTGGGGACCGGGAATTAAAATTAAATGTTTTTCCAAAATTTACTAACCCACTCGGTGAGGATAAGTGTCCTAAAAAGGATATGAATCCAAACAAAAAGGTTTGTGCTATGGTTGGTAGGTTTGGAGAAACAAAGAAGAAGACGGTCAAGAAGAAGAAAGCAAAGAAGTCGACTCTAGAAAAGAAAAAGGAAGAGGAGGTGAGGAAGTTTGGACCGTTTGGCAACAAATGGTACAAATCACCGGTGGGTGATTTTGAGGAGCTCGTGGACGGCAAGCACGCCATTCGACCACCATGAGGTGGTAAGTTAATTGTTGTTGTATATTTTATTTCGCATTTCGTTTTAGTGTTATCCGTAGTTTATTTAGTATTGTTGTTGTTGTATAACTTTGTTATTTCAATTTAGTAGCTAAATGAACGTTGTGGGTGTGTTCTCTATATAACCCTCACGAGACCTCTCGTCCTCCCGAGCTATCGGGTGGTTTAAAAGGGCTTGTTGCATGAGCTAAATGCAACCGTGATTTCTACGAAAGTGAGTTAGGTTTGTTGTTGTTGTAATTTGTTTTTCCACAAAAAAATCAAGGTAATTTAACGCATGATTTGGTAATACTTTTATAAAAACGGTAGAACTAAACTCCTAACAAATTTCAATGGTTGTGAGAAGCATGCTTCTACACAAGGGTTAGAATTTGTAGGTATATGATGTTCGAGAGACAACCGGTTTTATGAAGAGAAGAAGAAGACACGGGCATCAAGCGAAAAATCAGGTGCATGCGTTTCCTTTTACCTTGATTCTTAGTTTAGTTATAAGTGGAGTGTATTTTTGTATTTTATTTCCGGGGTGAAAATTTGGGGGAATTAGCCGTGTCACATCCCTTGTGCATCTAATACTCTAGTTCTTACACGTTGAGGACAATATGTACATCAAGTGTGGGGATGGGGGAGTAGTAAAAATTTTCGATTTTGACCCGTTCATTTAAACACTACACATTGAGGACAATGTTTACCTCAAGTGTGGGGATGGGGGAATTAGCCGTGTCACATCCCTTGTGCATCTAATACTCTAGTTCTTACACATTGAGGACAATATGTACATCAAGTGTGGGGATGGGGAGTAGTAAAAATTTTCGATTTTGACCCGTTCATTTAAACACTACACATTGAGGACAATGTTTACCTCAAGTGTGGGGATGGGGGAAAATTTCTAAAAAATTTCAAAAATTTCTTGTTTCAAAAGCGATCTTAAAAGCACAAGTAACCAAGTCAACGAGGGATAGCACAACCCATTTGGTCTTTTGTCATGGTCAAGTTCAAATTAATAGCAAGACGGGTATTTAGCGGGTGGTTATTTGGGAATAATCCGTCAAAGAAACTAGTACATTATGCATGTCGCATACCATACCCTTTATACATGTGAGGTTTTGAGCCACTTTTACATTATAGGATTACATATTCATGTTTCTTTGTTTGAGTGGACCATTAATCATGTATTGTAGAACTTGCGACTTTTGATACGTTTGAGACCATAGACCGAATACAAGCACGAGGATGATTAAGGCATTAGGTGGACCTTTTCCTTTAAAACCATTTATCCATCCTTACCCAAATAAATCCCCTAGTCGCCCACTTTGAGCCTAATCCTTTCGTTTGACAACCCGTTTAGCCCATAACCGTTAAACCTTTTCTTTTAAACCCGTGTGATGAAATTTCGATTATAGGATTATTTGTTTGTATAGTTGTGTTTGCAAAAAAAAAATCAATCAGAAAATGTTGCGAAAAAAAAGAGAATAGAAAATCGTTGAGAAAATACAAAAATATGAGTTATTAGTTGTTGAATAAAAGGACGAAAAAAAATCACTGCCTCGTAGTTGATGTCTATAGTTAGTTTTGTTTAGAGTAGTTGCTTTGTAATAAAAATCGAGTTTTCATCACCTTAGCCACTTTAAAATATCCTATTTCCTACCCTTAGCCTAGCCCCGCTACAACCCTTTCAAAGACCTTATGACTCGTGCTTCGTATTCGTGTTCAGTGGTGGAGAATGATTGAGTTGCAAGCCTATGCGGGTACGTGTTTTAATCGGGTTTGAGCGATTATTTTTTTTTGAAAGTTCTAATACATTATGAAAATTAGCCAAATTATAAACCGAGCGGAGAGAACATTGTGAGGGATGTGCATGATTTGACGGTTTCACGGGCGGGTTAATCTTGGATAACCATTTTATATGTGATTATTCACTTTACCATTAGATATTTTGTAAATTGTAAAAAGTTTGAACCGGGTATGACTTTGGACCTTAACCTTCGTCTCGGGAATGGGTAGTGTGTTTCTTGTTCGACCCACGTGAAAGTGAATTACAGATTTGCTTGAGGGCAAGCAAAAGACAAGTGTGGGGATGTGATACGTGGTCGAATAACGGTGTTCAGTTGTGTCTAAGTTTGAGTTTTTACTTAACTTTTTATTCCAAATAGCCTACTGATGCGTGTTAGTGTATATATGTTTTTAGATATATATTTAAGCCCTTTTTACACTTTTAGCCAAGTTTTAAATTTATAAAACACGATATTTACTAACACTAAACACACATATGGGCAAGTGCACCCATCGTGGACGTAGTATAGTGTTGGTAAGATACCGAGGTCGTCCAAGGACACAAGAGCTTTTAATACCGGTTTATCCTCAACGTCTAATCAAATCAAAAAGGTTAGAAAAATGTTTTAAACTAAGAAAAATAAAAACTAACTAAAATGCTGAAAATAGAAATAAAATAAAAACAGATAGACAAGATGAATCACTTGGATCCGACACGTGTATTAGTATAACCTTTGATTATTTTTGCACTTTTGCACTTGTTTAAGAGATTATCTTAGTTATTGTAGTAGGCCCCTCTTTTGAAGGCGACGTTACCCTCAACCCAGTAGTTTGAGTCAGCAAGGATACAATCCTAAAGGGTCGGATTATTGAAAGATAATGAATTAAGTTATTAATGCAAATTATGGTAGGCCCCGCTTTTGGCGGCGACGTTACCCTCGGCTAAGTAGTCTGAGTCAGCAGGGATAGAGTCCTAAATAGCCGGGTTATAGTATTAATAGTAGTTAACTTATGAGGGGGTCAAAGAGTTTGGATCCCCACCATCCAATACCTATGGGCATTGAAGGAGATCCTACTAAATTTGACCCAGGTCCCAAGCAGGACCTCTAAACGCTGAACAAGGGCAAGACCCTTACCAAACCGTTCCCTTAACCCCCGACCAGGTAGCCAACATACCTCCATATAGACCGTGGAGATATGAATGGTGAAAATCTTTTATTTTATATAGACAGTAAAATAACGCCAAGACACCACGGACAAACGATAAGGAAAGATCACCTTCAACATAAGTAACTAGTTATTAAAGTCATTAATACAAAACCAAATAAAAAGTGCAAAAGATTAAAAATAAAAAGTATTATACTAAACACTTGTCTTCACCAAGTGATGTAAGAGACTTAGGCAAACATGGCCTTGATTGTCAAGAACTCTTACGATCAATCTTGGATCCCGAGACGACTCACACACTCTATGATGGACAATGGATGATGGTGGTGGATGATGGTGTTATGGTGGTGGTGGGTGGTGGATGAGGTGTGAGAGAGGTGGTGTGCCAAGGGATGAGAGAGAATGAAGCCAAGCTCCTCTATTTATAGGCTGAACAGAAGGCTGGACACGGCCCCGTGCCCGCCTGACACTCTCTCTCTTCATTAATTGTAATTGCGAATTACAATTAATGCGCCTGCTGTACTTTCACCACGCCCCCGTGCTCGCTGGACACGGCCCCGTGGTGGGCAATGGAAGCTTCTACTGGTTTGTCTTTTCTGCTGCTTCCTGGGCACGCCCCCGTGTTCGCTGGACACGGGGCGTGTTCAGACTCTGTTTCCTTCTTTTTGCCTTGGGAGGTGCCGTTGAGGGTCCGGGCAGTCCACTTTTGTTCCTTTTCTTGTATTTATGGTAGAATTAGTGGTCTTTTTGCTTCTTTTGTGATTTTGAGCTCATTTCATCCTGAAAATACAAAAGGAAGACAAAAACACTCTTTTTCCAACATTAGTACTTAAAAAGGGTTAGTTTTATGCCTTAATTGATGTGTTTTATATGTTGCATTTTACACACATCAAATACCCCCACACTTGAACTTTTGCTTGTCCTCAAGCAAAACTCTTTAAATGTGGCTTACACTCCCAAATGGAATAGGTAGAAGAGAAGTTTTTTTTTTAGCTTGTCCTAGAGTGTCGGGAATCCAAGGTTTTTGTAGGTTTTATTTTTAGTTATTTACAATCCTATTCGTTATGATTTATTTTGAACTTTTCACAAGATAAATTACTTATTTGGGCATAACATGCCTTATTAAAATTCCATTTATATACAAGTTCACATACCTCACGGGAGATCACTCAACACTCGGCCGAAGGTGTATATTTTAGTGAATCACTCGAGAGCGGCACGGAACTTACGTATTTCCATAGGCTTGCCAAGCAATCAATCCTCCTCCTTTTTAACTTTTTACCTTTGTAAATATCAAGAGGACTTTTGGGGTGAAGGCTTGGGTTTAAAGGTGGGTGGTTGGTTAGTGGTTAGTAAAAAGGGCGAAAAATCGTAACAAGCGTCGGTTTTCGTGAAGTACCTTATTTTTAGTGACTTTTTATTTTTGAAGTATTTCTCCAAACAAGCTTTTTATAGCTTTTGTTTGTTTTTGACTTCATCATCATTTTTTTTTTTTGATGTCACAAGAAAGGGCAAGTTGACGAAAAACCGAGCTTGTTACTAAAATAAAGGGTGAAAAAAATGAAAAAGGTTTTTGGTGGGTAAAAATGGTTTTTGGGGTAATGAAATGAAAGGTTTAGGCTCAAAGGGGCTATCTAGGGGGATTTTGGGTAGGTTAAAAAAAATGAAAAATAATGGTTTTGAAAGAAAAATAGTTAGTCCTAATGCCTCCATCATTTACTTACTTGGGTTTAAGTTGGTAAGGACCGGGAATGTATCGTCGTGGCAAGTTCTAGATTTGTAAAGACCGAGCGGCTATTCACACAAGAAACGAAAAATGAGCATTTAATCTAAATATGTGTATTTTTATGCTCAATAAAGGCTCAAAACTCACTTTTGTGGGAATGGGTTTTTAATGTGACCAAGCATATATAATCAAATTTTAAACTAGACTTGTTATGCCGTTTCATAATTTTCTTATGTTGGTTCCTTTTTTATCACGACGCTATCGGTTGTAAACTTGTAAAAATATAACCTTTTTAGACTTGTTCTTCCCAACTTAAACTAAGACAAGTAAATAAAAAAAATGAAAAAGTTTTTGAAAAAAAATTTGGGGTGTTTAGCGGTTCCAATAGAGTTTTGTGTAAGGCTTGTGTTTAGGATTTTGCAAAATTTCAAGGTTTTAGCATCCCCCCCACACTTAAATTACACATTGTCCTCAATGTGTCCAAAAACAATATTTTTGGTTGATTAAAATGTATAAAAGTGTGTTAAAAAGCAAAGATTTGTGTTACTGGCAGTCTGGACACGGCCCCGTGTCCATTGGACACGGCCCCGTGGTGAACTGCCAGTAACGAAAAACTTACAGAAGGTGAACACGGGGGCGTGTTGGGTGAACACGGCCACGTGTCGGGCAAAAAATTGCAGGTCAGTAGCCAAACAGCAGATCTGGGAGATGGACACGGGGGCGTGTCGGCTGGACACGTCCCCGTGTGGACAGTATGTTAGCCAGAAAAAAATAGGTTTTTCTCCCGGTTTCTTCATCCTAGGGCTGCAAGTGCTAATGTTTAGCATTCTAACCTTCGCATTGCACCTGTTTAATCATTCAATACCATCCAACCAAGCACAAACCATCCTAACTTACCATTGTCAAACATTATCCAAACATAAAATAAAAACAAAATAAAGATAAAAAAGTAGTTAAGGAAAGTAAATTGTTCGACAACTGGCACGCAGGCCATGAATTGTTTGATGGATAAGAAGGGCAATCAAACCTGTGGGCTCATCACCAGCCAGCCCCTTGTTCCTCCCAGCCTCCTACTCCATGTCTTCATCACTACCATCACCTCCACCCCCTTGCCTCGCCATGTACTCCCGGATGCTACCGATATCATCTTGTATATCGTTGACGCTGCGCTCGATAGCTCCAACCCGGTGGTATGTGTTGTTGGCGAGGTTGTAGGTGTTCCTGGTGCACATAAGGTTTTCCTGCAAAAGATCATGTAAACTTTGAAAATTAGGAAAACCGCCTCCTTGAGAGGAGGATTGACCCGGATCGCCTTGGGGTGGGTATTGGAAATGTGGAGGTGGTGCATGAAGAACTAGAGCCTCCTGCGGGTTCCATGCGTAGCCTTGCGTCCTCTGAAAGCTCACCGTCCCGTCCTCCGCTTCATAAAGCAAGTTCATGGCTCGGCAAATATGATAATCGACCCGTCCCGACCATGGACTCCTTTAGAAGGACCTTGGGATATTCGTGAAGTGCTTGAAAAGACGGTACACCCATCCCCCGAAGAAGATTGGTGTAGGAGCAGAGGCAAGGCGGTTCAAGTGCATGTTTCGCAGTAGGAAGTAAGGAACATCGAGAGGCTTCTGGTTGTGGATGCAGTGAAGGACAACCAAATCTTTCAACCCAACAACGCCACTACTGTCATGGCGTTGGTTCAGCGAGTACGTGAGGAGCCTGTGGATGTAGCGGTATAGCGGGTCCCTCAGTTTGGTGCTCTTTGTGCTGCTCGGGTTGTAGATTCCTTCACCTATTTGAGCCCATGCGGCTTGGCGTTCGGTTGCATCCAAGTCTCTTAACCCCCCTGTATTCTCTTCATTTCCCGCTTCTTCATCATTGTATAGCCCAATGATGGCTCCAAACTGCGCCATGGAGGTTCTATAGGTGGTGCCTCCACATCGAAATTCAACCGCCTCATGATCAAATGGTTCGCGCCTCGAGTTGAAGATGAAGGTGCTATAGAACTCCATTGTGCATTGGTGGACCGACCGAAGTCGGGCAGTCAATGCGACGTGCAGTGGACCCCTCACAATGTTGTTGAAGCGGTCCAGTTGGTTCACCATGGTTAGCAAATCAGTACATGCCCGCCTTGGGTATTCTTCGGGTCTTGTTTGTAGGACCTCGTAGCGTGCCCTAGCGTCAAGTTCGTTTGCACCAAACCTTGTGAATTTCGACATCTGAAAAGAATACATAAGAAGTTAGTACGAAACCAGGAAAATCGGATTGGAAACTGCAAACAGTGGGCTGGACACGGCCCCGTGTTCAGCGGACACGGCCCCGTGTCCAGGCGTCTGTAACCCAAAAATTCCATTTTTCGTCCCGGTTTCGAAAACCTGAAAATTTTTAGCCCAATAGTAGCGGTTTCCCCCGAAAATGAAACCCTAAGTGTCTTTTTTCCAAAAACAAACCATTTACCCTTTCAATTTCGTGTTTTTCGGTTCAAGAACAAGGGTTTGGGTTTTTAGTTGGAAATCGGACGAATCTATCAACAATACATGTCTATTTACTTCCTACTACTTTATTCTAAACTACTACTAACAATTTTCATCAAAAATTTTGAGTTCGATCCGGATGAACATGAAGAACCCTAGATTTTCCCCCAATTTTTGATGTTTTAACTACATGCAAGTAACTAATCTAACTACTAAGAAGGATAGAATCATACCTTGACGTTGTTAGATTCGGTGGTGACATTCGAAATCTGCAGAAAATCGCCTCTAACCAGAGAGTTTTCGGTGAAACGGGGCGTGTAGAATGGTGTAACTGATAGGAAAAGAGGGTTTTATCCCGACAGTCGCCTCGACACGGCCCCGTGTCCAGCGGACACGGCCCCGTGCCGGGCAAAGTTTTTGAAAAATATTTTTTTTTTTTGTGCTTGTGTGCATGCCCCTTATTTCCGAAAAATGGTTAGATGATTCACTGGTTTTGAACGTACACTTACCTGTAACATGTCGGGTACGAGTTTATTCGTTGACCGTTTGAAGTGCGATTTCCTCTTCTTCATCCTCAATGGATCCTTTGTAGAGTTTCAGCCGTTGGCCATTGACTTTAAATGGTGTCCCATTTCGAGTTTTAATTTCTACTGCACCGTGTGGAAAAACATGGGTAACGGAAAAAGGTCCTGACCACCTAGATTTTAACTTACCAGGAAATAATCGAAGTCGTGAATTAAACAATAGAACTTGGTCTCCAACCCGAAATTCATTAGATTTAATATATTTATCATGCAAATTTTTCATTCTTTCTTTATAAATTTCGGAGTTAGAATATGCATAATTCCTAAGTTCTTCTAATTCGTTTATTTGACAAAATCGATTTTTACCGGCAACTTCTAAATCTAAGTTTACGTTTTTTATTGCCCAGTAGGCTTTGTGAGCGATTTCTACTGGCAAGTGGCAACTTTTTCCATAGACGAGTTTGTATGGGGTTGTGCCTATAGTGGTTTTATAAGCAGCTCGAAAAGCCCATAAAGCGTCGTCTAATTTATCGGCCCATTCTTTTTTATTTATTCCTACGGTTTTTTCAAGTATTCGTTTTAAACCTCGATTAGTCACTTCGGCTTGCCCATTTGTTTGAGGATGATATGCTGTCGAGACCCGGTGATAGACCCCATACCTTGTTAATATTTTTTCGAGTTGATGATTGCAAAAATGGGTACCTCTATCACTTATCAAAGCCTTTGGTGTCCCGAAACGAGAGAACAGCTTTTTCAGAAATTTTACCACCACTCTCCCATCGTTTGTTGGAAGAGCCTCGGCCTCTGCCCATTTAGACAAGTAATCGACCGCCACAAGTATATATTTGTTTCCCTTTGAAGGTGGGAAGGGTCCCATGAAATCGAGTCCCCACACATCAAAGATTTCACAAACGAGAATGCCATTTTGAGGCATTTCGTTTTTGGAAGAAATATTACCTGATCTCTGGCAGGCATCACATGTCTTTACAAGGTTTTGTGCATCCTTGTAAATGGTTGGCCAGTAAAATCCTGAGTCAAATACCTTTCGTGCGGTACTTGCGGCACCATGATGTCCTCCGTATGGACCTTCATGACAATGACGGAGTATTCTTCGCACTTCATTACCATGGACACACCTTCGGATGAGCTGGTCGGCACACATTTTGAAAAGATAGGGGTCTTCCCAAAAGTAATGCTTTACATCGGCAAAGAATTTTTTTCTTTGATGATGTGGCCATCCTTTGGTGACTATACCGCTAGCTAAGAAATTAGCGTAGTCGGCATACCACGGTTCTTGTCTACTTTCCATCATTTCCAGGGACTCCGTGGGAAATTTTTCGTTGATTTGCTCGTCCCTGGTTGTCTCCAAAGCTGGGTCTTCTAAGCGTGAGAGATGATCTGCAGCAGTGTTTTCCGCTCCTCTTTTGTCCTTGATTTCAATGTCGAATTCTTGGAGGAGTAGAATCCACCTTATCAAACGGGGTTTTGCGTCTTGCTTCTTGAAGAGGTACCTGATGGCTGCATGGTCTGTATAAACTACAGTTTTAGAAAGAACAAGATAAGAACGAAATTTATCAAAAGCAAATACCACCGCTAGTAATTCTTTTTCTGTAGTTGTATAATTTTCTTGTGCATCATTAAGAGTTTTACTAGCATAATAAATTGGGTGGAAATGTTTTTCTTTTCTTTGTCCCAAGACTGCTCCAACAGCAAAGTCGCTTGCATCGCACATGATTTCGAAAGGAAATTTCCAATCTGGCGCTATCATGATAGGTGCGTTGACTAGCATTTCCTTGAGGGTTAGAAATGCTTGATCGCATTCCTTGTCAAAGATGAAGGGTGCATCTTTTTCAAGCAATTTTGTTAGAGGTCTCGAAATTTTTGAAAAGTCCTTGATAAACCTTCTATAGAATCCGGCATGCCCTAGGAAACTTCTGATTGCTCGTACGGAGGATGGAGGAGGTAATCGAGAAATAGTCTCTATTTTTGCTCGATCAACTTCCATTCCTTCGCTTGAGATTTTGTGACCGAGTACTATTCCCTCTGTTACCATGAAATGGCATTTTTCCCAGTTAAGGGCGAGGTTAGTTTCCTCACATCGGGATAGCATTCGTTCAAGATTATCGAGGCATTGGTCATATGAGTCTCCAAAGATGGAAAAGTCATCCATGAAGACTTCCATTGTCTTTTCGATCATATCATGGAAAATGGCGACCATACAACGTTGGAATGCTGCAGGCGCATTACATAGACCGAATGGCATGCGTCGATATGCAAAAGTTCCGTAGGGACATGTGAAAGTTGTTTTCTCTTGGTCTTCTGGTGCTATCGGTATTTGAAAGTAACCTGAAAAACCATCTAAGAAACAATAAAATTTATGACCGGATAATCTTTCTAACATTTGATCAATGAAGGGCAAAGGAAAGTGGTCTTTCCTAGTTGCTTCATTTAATCTCCTATAATCTATACAGACTCTCCATCCTGTGACGGTTCTCGTTGGTATTAATTCATTTTTCTCGTTAGTTATTACCGTCATACCTCCTTTCTTTGGGACTACTTGGACTGGACTTACCCATGGGCTATCGGAGATAGGGTAGATTAGTCCGGCGTCGAGTAGTTTGATGACTTCATTCTTAACCACTTCTTGAACATTGGGGTTCACTCTTCGTTGTGGTTGAATTACCGTCTTGTAGTCATCATTCATTAAAATTTTGTGCGTACACATGGAAGGGCTTATTCCTTTAATATCTACAAGCTTCCAAGCGATCGCGTTTTTGTGTTTTTTAAGTAAGTTAACTAATTTCTCTTTTTCTATACTACTTAATTTAGACGAAATAATTACGGGTAAACTACCATTTTTGCCTAGAAAAGCATATTCCAAACCTTTAGGAAGTTCTTTGAGCTCAATGGGTGGGTCTTTAGAAGACACCTTATTTTGTGGCTCATCTAGATCAAGAACCTTAAAAGTTTGTTCTATGGCTATCTCTTCTTCGACAAAGTGGTCTTCTTCGTTGGTTGTATCGGGTGGTTCAGCTTCATCTTCAATTAGGGGGTCATTGTTGCCAAAAGGATATTTCATTGAGCGCTCAAGATCTATGCTCCTTTTGAATGCCCCTAATTGAAGAGGTAGATTGTTGTACTTCCGGTTTTTCAAAGCTTTATGAGTTTGTACAAAAGGTTTTCCCAAGACTAAGGGGGCGTCATCTAGGATGACGAAGTCGGTTGGGATTACCATTTGATTTGTTTGAACCAAAACATCTTCAACTACACCGATTGATTTCATTACTTTCCGATCGGATAGAAAAATGGGTATTTGAAGTGGAGTAAAATCACTAACACTTAATTTTTCAAAAATATAGTTAGGCATTATGTTAACACAAAGATCTTTATCAATGGTGATATTACTAATAAATGAATTTTGAAAGAAACATGGAACCGGTGTAATGTTAATTTCAAAAGGATCTTCTTTATTAGCGAGGTTTGATCATTAGTTAACTTAACACTTACTAAGTCTTTGATTTTAGCACTAGTGTTTAACTCTTTTAAAAACTTGGCATGAGGGGTTATTAAACAATGGTTTTCGAAAGTAGGTGACAAGAGGTTAATTTTTTCAAAATTAGACTCTTCTTGAATTTTAACATTAACGGACTCACCATTTTCGTTGTTTAACTCATGTGTCGGTTTTTCACTTTCTTGTTCTTCCATTTTTACACTTTCAACTATCTCTACGTTATTATCATTTTTTAGCTCTTCTCTTGCGCGGGATTCCTCTTCCCTTGCGCGAGATTCTTTTATACAACGTTCGATAGTTTTAATGTGTTCTAATATCCTATTAGTCACTTCGGTGAGATTGAAAGAATTCGGATCCTCAAAGCTTGAATCCGGTTGCTCGATCCTAGGTTCCTCATAATACTCATATGAAGTAGATGGTTCACACCATTGTTCTTCATTGTAAGTATATGATGGATAAGGGTCGAAACTTTGTTCTTCATAGTACTCATATGAGGTGGGTTGTTCACGCCATGGTTCCTCATAATAAGAGTATGAAGGTAGTGGCTCATATGTTGAATCTTCAAAGCATGAGTATGAAGGCTCATACCTTGGTTTATCAAAATATGAGTATGAGGGAGTAGGTTCATACCTTTGGTCTTCATAGGATGTGTATGAAGTTGATGGCTCGTACCTGGGCTCCTCATAATGGTTGTATGAATTGGATGGTTGATATGAGTTATTATATTGAACCGAGCGTGTGTTACGACAATTAGTGCAATAATTACCCCTATAATCATCCTCATCATAGGTGTAGTTGTAACCTCTTGAGTATTGATCCATAAGAATCACTCAACAGATCACAACTGAGTCTCGGGACCAGAAAACAAAAATAAGACGGAAACAGAAGCTGGACACGGCCCCGTGTTGAGTGAACACGGCCCCGTGTTCAGGGACTGTATCTGGGCGTTTTAATTAAATTTACTGGTCACGTTGAGCACGGGGGCGTGTTCAGTGAGCACGGCCCCGTGTTCAGACTCTGTATCTGGGTATCTACTCTAAAAATATGCAGCACGGGGGCGTGTTCAGTGAGCACGGCCCCGTGTTCAGGCTACTGTTAATGCAAAACTAAACTAAAATGCAGAAAAATGCGCGCGTTTTGAAAAGGTTTTGAAAAACTGATTAGGCCGTCGATTTTAAGCTTTCTTAAAATCCTTGTGTCCCCGGCAGCGGCGCCAAAAACTTGATGCGTGTTAGTGTATATATGTTTTTAGATATATATTTAAGCCCTTTTTACACTTTTAGCCAAGTTTTAAATTTATAAAACACGATATTTACTAACACTAAACACACATATGGGCAAGTGCACCCATCGTGGACGTAGTATAGTGTTGGTAAGATACCGAGGTCGTCCAAGGACACAAGAGCTTTTAATACCGGTTTATCCTCAACGTCTAATCAAATCAAAAAGGTTAGAAAAATGTTTTAAACTAAGAAAAATAAAAACTAACTAAAATGCTGAAAATAGAAATAAAATAAAAACAGATAGACAAGATGAATCACTTGGATCCGACACGTGTATTAGTATAACCTTTGATTATTTTCGCACTTTTGCACTTGTTTAAGAGATTATCTTAGTTATTGTAGTAGGCCCCTCTTTTGAAGGCGGCGTTACCCTCAACCCAGTAGTTTGAGTCAGCAAGGATACAATCCTAAAGGGTCGGATTATTGAAAGATAATGAATTAAGTTATTAATGCAAATTATGGTAGGCCCCGCTTTTGGCGGCGACGTTACCCTCGGCTAAGTAGTCTGAGTCAGCAGGGATACAGTCCTAAATAGCCGGGTTATAGTATTAATAGTAGTTAACTTATGAGGGGGTCAAAGAGTTTGGATCCCCGCCATCCAATACCTATGGGCATTGAAGGAGATCCTACTAAATTTGACCCAGGTCCCAAGCAGGACCTCTAAACGCTGAACAAGGGCAAGACCCTTACCAAACCGTTCCCTTAACCCCCGACCAGGTAGCCAACATACCTCCATATAGACCGTGGAGATATGAATGGTGAAAATCTTTTATTTTATATAGACAGTAAAATAACGCCAAGACACCACGGACAAACGATAAGGAAAGATCACCTTCAACATAAGTAACTAGTTATTAAAGTCATTAATACAAAACCAAATAAAAAGTGCAAAAGAAATAAAAAGTATTATACTAAACACTTGTCTTCACCAAGTGATGTAAGAGACTTAGGCAAACATGGCCTTGATTGTCAAGAACTCTTACGATCAATCTTGGATCCCGAGACGACTCACACACTCTATGATGGACAATGGATGATGGTGGTGGATGATGGTGTTATGGTGGTGGTGGGTGGTGGATGAGGTGTGAGAGAGGTGGTGTGCCAAGGGATGAGAGAGAATGAAGCCAAGCTCCTCTATTTATAGGCTGAACAGAAGGCTGGACACGGCCCCGTGTCCGCTGGACAAGGCCCCGTGCCCGCCTGACACTCTCTCTCTTCATTAATTGTAATTGCGAATTACAATTAATGCGCCTGCTGTACTTTCACCACGCCCCCGTGCTCGCTGGACACGGCCCCGTGGTGGGCAATGGAAGCTTCTACTGGTTTGTCTTTTCTGCTGCTTCCTGGGCACGCCCCCGTGTTCGCTGGACACGGGGCGTGTTCAGACTCTGTTTCCTTCTTTTTGCCTTGGGAGGTGCCGTTGAGGGTCCGGGCAGTCCACTTTTGTTCCTTTTCTTGTATTTATGGTAGAATTAGTGGTCTTTTTGCTTCTTTTGTGATTTTGAGCTCATTTCATCCTGAAAATACAAAAGGAAGACACAAACACTCTTTTTCCAACATTAGTACTTAAAAAGGGTTAGTTTTATGCCTTAATTGATGTGTTTTATATGTTGCATTTTACACACATCACCTACTTTTAATTAGATTTGTGTTTTGCAGGTTTAATGGAGTTTAAGGGCTTTTCGGGAGCTTTACAGGACACCGGGAGCAAACGGGATCAACCGGGGATGTGAAATGAACAAAACCGGGTTAATCACGAAGTTTGGATGTATTTTGGGTGATGTTAATGGATTTAAAATGAATATATTGGAAGATGGCATGATAGAGGGCTGAATTACGAGTACGTGGGCGAAAACGGTGAGTAAAACGGAGCTAAAACGAAGAAGTTATGAAGAAAACAAAAAGGGAGGTTTATAGGCACCGTCGCCGACGCCCAGGGGGCCGTCGGCGACGCCCCATAGAAAGTACCGTCGCCAAAAGTATCCGTATACACGAGATTAGGCCGTCGCCAGCTTTTGGAGGTTCTGGTCAGCGTCGGGGACGCCGCCAGGGGCGTCGGCGACGCCGCTCCCTGGTGCCCATCGCGAATTCTTGCTTTTTCTTGTTGTTTGACGAGTTTTAAAAGCTTGGTTGACCTATTTTCGGGGGTTACACATTATTTTGAGTTGGAATCTTGTTCTTGGAGCCACAACCAACCATCTTTCACCTACCATTCCATCTCCTACTACATCAATCACCCGAATCAAGATCAAGAATCATATCACAATCTTGATTCCAAACCCTAGCCATCAATCCATTTATCCATCACCAACCTTCATCATTCACCAATCATCCAATCAAGCTTCAAGATGAATCCATCCGCATTCCAAACATCCGGTGATCAAGTTGCATCAACCATGAGCGGCTAATCATCTCGGTTTCACCCCGGTGTAGGTAGTTGTTAATTTTAGGGTTTCAATTTGTTCTTGTTTCATCTTAGTGACAATTTGTATTTGGTTTTTAAAACTCTTGACAATAGTATTACATTTGTTACGAATTCGTGAATTGTCGAGCGATGTTAAAAGTTATGACTTTGCGAAACGGTGATATGTAATTGTACATTGTCATTGTTAGGATTTACTTGTGTTGATTACAAAGTGTCTTTTTGTCCGTTCTTCGGGGCGTTGATAGTTAGTAGCACCTAAGTCACGGTACACTAAATCCGTTAATCAAATGCATTTGAGTTGAAACTAAAACTTGTAGAAATCCTAGGTTAGCAATTACCGAAACCGGGTGTGATTCCTTTTTTATCATTATTGTTCTAGTATCCAATTTTCTTGCAATCGTTAATTAGTAGTTGTTAATTAATTAATCCAATTCCAGTAGTTCAAATTCACATCTTTTATTAAACAAAAATCCAAAAACACTTTAGCAAGCTTCATAATTGTGACAATTCTTTATAATTCAGTCAAATCCATACACAAACCATATACTCTTCGTGGATCGACCCCTTACTACCACTAACACATTATTAAGGGTAATTTGGGCTTATAAATCTTATCTTTGACCGGAGCACGACACTCCGATCAAGGAAAGACTGAAAACGGCTCGAGATCGTCAGAAGAGCTATGCAGACAATCGTCGCAAACCATTAGAACTTCAAGTCGGAGACAAAGTACTATTGAAAGTTTCCCCTTGGAAAGGAGTAGTACGATTTGGTAAGAAGGGAAAACTGAGTCCAAGGTATGTCGGACCATTCCCAGTGATACAACGAATAGGACCAGTTGCTTATCGCTTACAACTACCAGAAGAACTAGCTGGAATACATGATGTATTTCATGTATCCAATCTCAAGAAATGTTTATCAGACGAATCCCTGGTAGTACCTCTTCAAGATGTGGAGGTAAACGAAAAACTAAAATTCATAGAAAAACCACTATAGATCGAAGATAGAAAAGTCAAGTTTCTCAAGCACAAACGACTAGTGTTGGTCAAAGTCAAATGGAATTCAAAGAGAGGACCAGAATACACTTGGGAGCTAGAATCAGAAATGAAGCGCAAATATCCTCATTTATTCCAATAAATCTCGAGGACGAGATTTTTCTTAAGGTAGGGAGGATGTAACAACTCTCACTAAAAGTAATACTTAGGATAATAATTAATCAAAAAGGAAACCCTAATTGAGACACCCAAGTGATTCTGCATAAACCCTAAAATTTTCAGAACAGTCGGAATCAGGATCAGGGCCCCTAAAACTCAGGGGGGATAAACCCTAGTGACGATTATCTAAATAACTTCGTTGTCTAAATTGAATTTCATAAAACAGTTGACTCAGCAAGCCTAGTCCCGAACCTGGCTACCCTATAAATAGACTGCTTCCCTTACGGACCGTAAGGGATAAGGCATACGGTCCGTAAGCGTGTCCAAAAATCAGTATAAATAGCAGACATTGGCACTTGAATTCTGTGTTTGAAACGACGTAAATTCTCAGTCTGTACGTAGAGTTATAGCTGAAACAGTACAATTAAACACACACAATCACGAAGTGCTGCCGCAATCAGGGTAATAACTCGATCGCTATTACGATTCAACGTCCGATCGATTATAACTATCCAACGATTGTCCGAGTGCTGCTCAAATCGAGCTTGTACTTTGATTATTCGTCGTGATTTCGACTTGAATATTTGAGGGTTGTTCGAATTCGGACTATGCTCTGTTATTCGTCGTGAATCCGTTGAATTATTAAGTATTGCACTTGTAAATCATTGTGAGGGTTTAATCTCGTGAATTGTCGTAACTGCTGTATTAGTTACTAACCCGTTTGTGTGTGCATTATTGTTAAATTAGGTTAATTAAGGCAAATCAGTAGGCTTATACTTTGCTCGTTAAATCTGCAATGTGAGTCATTCTCTTTTTATCAACTGTTTTACAAAACTCCAAGTTATTTTCCAAAGTTATAATTACAGGGATTAAGTCTATGTAATCACCAAATTACAGCCGGTATGTGGGGTTTTGTATACATTACTGGTTTCCCGTCACACTTGGACAAACGGGTGGCCAAGGGGTGATCTGACCACAGTCACAGACACCATTGGACAAATGGGCTAGCCAATGGATGGTCGAGTGACAAATACTGTGGGTAGTTGGTTTGATATCAGAAACATTGTAATCGCTCTTAATACTGTGATTTATAACAAACGTAATGTTTTCTGTAAAATGAATGATTCACTCAGTATTCCCCCGCTGACAAAACCTTTTCCAAACATGTTTCAGGTGATCTGTTGTGATCCAAGGAAAGTGTCGTGAAGCACTACAAGCTCAGAGAAGTGGCTCCGTATAAATAAATAAAGAAACATGTTTTGAGAAATAAAGATTTCCTTGCGAAATCATCTTATTGTAAATTATGGGATTTTATCCCTAAAACTTTATGTAATATATTAAACGGGCATTTTTAGTATTAAAAGATCCTGTGTTAAAAGACTTCCGCTGTCACCTAAATTAAATACCACGGGATTCCTGTCCCGCGGCTCTTGAACCGGGTCAAACCGGGGCCGAGGGCCGTGACAGTGGGTGTTGACAATAACAATGGCATATACCCTGTTGCATATGCCATTGTAGAGGCAGAAAATAACAACTCCTGGTTATGGTTCCTGCAATTGTTGGGACAAGATTTGGACATTGGACCAATGTCCAATTTTGTGTTCATGAGTGACAGACAAAAGGTTAGTTTTTTTTTGTTAATGTATTATGTTGTTAATAATTAATGTTAATACATGTTAATGAATGTTGTTTGGTTGACATAGGGAATACTTGAAGCTGTGTCTAGGTTATTTCCATGTGCTGAACACAGATTCTGTGTTAGACACATCCATGAAAACATGCAACTTACATTCAAAGGGAGAGCTTATAAAGACATATTATGGAAACTAGCAAGAAGCACAACAGTTTTCTACTTTGAGAAGACAATGGAAGAACTCAAAAGAATGAACACAAAGGCACATCTGTGGTTGTCTAAGATAGACCCTATACACTGGTCCAGATCACATTTCACAGGTTATTTCCTATTTTTTTTAGTATATGTGTGCTTATATGTTTTTTTTAATCCTTGTGTTATATTTGTAGGAAGGGGAAAATCAGATGTATTATTAAATAACATGTGTGAGGTGTTTAACTCTAAGATTCTAGATGGTAGAGATAAACCAATCATCACCATCTTAGAATACATCAGAGAATATTGCATGAGGAGAATAGTTAATGTGCTTCAAGTAATTGACAAAACTGATGGGCCCCTCACACCATTTGCTACAGAGCTGTTTGAAGAGATCAAGAAAAGTGCTTCAGGTTGCAGGGTTAGCTGGAATGGAGGGGATCAGTATGGTGTTGCAGGACCAGGTAAGTGGAAATGTGTGGTAGACATGGGACAGAAAACCTGCACATGCAGGACATGGGAGATCACTGGAATTCCATGTTCACATGTTGTTGCTACCATATGGAATATGCAAAGTTATGGTCAGAAGGTTGGGATTCCTTAGTGCATCCAATATACCATCTAGACACATGGAAACAAGTTTACAACTTCAAGGTGTTTCCCGTAAATGGCATGTCTCTTTGGAACAAATCAAGGGTTCCCACTACAATCATAGCACCAAAATATCACAAGCCAGTTGGTAGACCAAAAAAGAAAAGAAAAAGATCTCTAGTTGAGAAAGAGGATGTGCAGAAGGCAGGCAAGTTATTGAAGAAAAACCTTCAAGGATCATGTGGTAAGTGTAAAGGTAAAGGCCACAACAGCAGGACCTGTACAGGTGTGCTGCCAGATCAGCAAAACAAGGGTGTGAAGACAAAGACAATGAAAAAAGGTTGTGAGGGTAAAAATGTCCAAAAGAAGCAGGGTAGGGGAAAGAAGAAAGCCTGATGGAGTCTATGTTTTGATCTTTTGTAATGGAGTCTAGTTAGGTTTGGATCAGATGGTCTTTTGAACTTATGTTTAGATGATGTAATGTTTTGAACTTATGTTTGAATGCTGGTCTTTTGAACTTATGTTTATGATGTAGTGTTTTGAACTTGTGGTCTTATGTTAAATGCAGTGGTCATATGTTGAATGCAGTTTATGTTTGGTCTTTTGGTCTTATGTTGAATGCAGTGGTCATATGTTGAATGCAGTTTATGTTTGGTCTTTTGGTCATTTGTCCGATGTCAAAACTTTGGTAATTTGTTCATTATGTTTGGTCTTTTGGTTTGCAGTGGTCAGTTGTTGAAGTTGAATGCAGAAATATTTGGTCTTTTGGTCATTTGTCCGATGTCAAAACTTTGGTAATTTGTTCATTATGTTTGGTCGTTTGGTCATTTGTCGGATGTGAAAACTTTGGTAATTTGTTCATTACATAGTCTGCACATAACCATAATCTTTGCACTACATTCATGACTGCCTAAATTCAAAGACTTCATTTCATTTCAGCAAACATCAGTTGGATTACAAAAGACCTGAATTCATTTCAACCTAAAAATTACAAACATTCAAAGACTTCATCAGTTGCACTACACATCCTTAACAAAAGCTAACCTGAAAATTACAACAAGACCAAAAAATAACCAACTATAAACCAGATAAGTCTTCCTACGTTCTGATTCATCTTCTTTAGCTTTCAATTTGTCCAACAGGATTACATTCACAGCTTCAATTTCTTGTTTTGCAGCTTCCATCTCTTGCATTGCATTCATTTGAGGTTGGCTTCGATCCACCCATCCAAGAAATGATCGACACCTAAAATTAGAGCATGAGTAGAATCTTCTGCCTGGATTTTTTCGAGTTGTTGAAGTTAGAATTATGCCCTCCCCACCACATCTGCAGTAGATCGTCGGCATGAATGATATTTTAGAGTTGTTGATGCAAACATAGGGTTTACGAATTGGGGGGAATCTCTGATATTTAGTTAGTAATTGGGGGTAGTTGAAGGAAATAAATAAAAAGCTTTAAATATAATGTTCATTGTAAAAGAGGCCAAAGGAAAAGACAGATATACCCTCATGTGCATCGCACGTGGGGCAACTTAACTGACTTTTTTTGACTAGGTTTGGTGTAAAGGTTGTGATGTGTAACAAAACATGAACGTAAAGGTTGGTTTTGACGGATTTCATAGTGAAAGGTATAAAGTGCAGTTTAGGGTAAACATAAAGGTTGTTTTCTGCAATTTTGTCTATATAAAATATGAAACCAATCACAAAATTTGAAATTGGGTATTTTGGAAAGTCAAGGTCACACAATGATGATGAAACGGGCATCTAAGGAAAAAAATAACAAGATATTTTTGTTTCATTTAAATATAAGATGATTTCTCACAAAATTTAATTTTTCTTATGATCATATCTTTATGTATATATAGTCATTAATTAGATAAAATATAATACAAATTTGTAACGTGACAAATCTCACGTAACAATTACGTGTCATTGTTTTAAATACTTAAAGGCTAGTAGTTTATCGATTTTAAGGTGTTCATTCTTAAAGCTACGTGACATACTTGTCCTTCATCTGTCACTACCATCTCAGTACAATATCGACATCTCCTCTCATCACTCACCTCTATCACTCGACCTATGTTATAAGGCCATGGGGTATGGTTCCCCCTTTCCTCATGTACACCTAGGTGGCACGTCACATTTTTTTTCCACCTCCTTATTTTCCCCTACGAGTGAGGAGTGGTTCCCCTTCCAATTTTTATTTTATTTTTTTAATACATAAATTCTTTATAAATGTATTGTAAATATAAATAATATTTTTTGTTAACATAAAAATAACTGAAGTATATAACTAAATTCTAAGGTGTATTATTTAAAACTAAAACAAATTTGAGAGGTTTTTTAAAATTTAAACCAAATTATAAGGATCTTTTTAAAATTAAAACTAATGTTGAGAAGGTCTTTTTAAAACTAAAACTAAACTTGAGAGGACCTTTTTTAAAAATATCCACCAATTTCATCTTCAACATTCTTCATTTTCAACCTGCAAAAATAAATAAATAAGAAACAGAGTAAATAAAAAAACATCAAGAGAGAGAGAGAGAGAGAATGAAGAGAGAGATAGAGAAAAGAAAGAGAGAGACATGGCTTCAGGACGATCGAGAGTAAATCACGAACGACACCGATCTGTAACCACCTCAGCTCCCGATTCGTTTGTCGAGCCCACACCCCATCGTCTAATCATCCCTCACCCTTTCTTTTAATTTCTTTTTTTTAATACAAATAAAAAAGTTACAAACCAATATAGAGTCACGGTGTAGAATCATGAATTGTGTTACATTGAATGATGAGCGTAGGTCAAGCTAACATTGTATTTCAGCGGTATACGAGGAGGGGCATGGTATTCCCGTGTCCCGCGTGCTCCACATCCCCATTTTGTTGGCCATCACCCAAATACAACACACATCCTAAGTGGTTAAAAGTTTTAATCGCTTGATGAAGTTGGCCATCACCCAAATACAACACACATCCTAAGTGGTTAAAAGTTTTAATCGCTTAATGGAAATTATTTTAAATGAAATGGAGTTAATTAAATCCGGAAAATAAAGACATTATTAAAAACCATTCAATTTCCAGAAACAATATCATTTCAGAACATCAAATTTATTCAAGAACACACAAAACGAATTAAATAATGTTGTTTTTGTCAGTTGCTCTTTACAAAAAAATATTTATATCTTATATACACATGTTTGTAGATAAAATGAGTAGAAACAATAACCATTGCATCTGTTGGTTTAAAATTTTAATATCAAAAAGTAAATTATTAATTTTGTTATGTTTGTTTCATAGATTCCTACCCAATATTAATATATGACATTTTACATTATACAATCAAAATTAGAGGTCCTTTTCTTAAATAACAATTTCTAAAATTCTTGAAAAAACAAATAGCAATTCTTTTAATACTAAGAGTTCTGAAATATTTATTTATTTATTTATTTATTTATTTATTTATTTAATATATATAATTAGAGACCTTCTTCTATGAATAGTGATTTTATTTTTATAATAATATATAATTTTTCTTAATATTTTATCATTTAATATTATAATAAATTTTTTATTAAGTATACTTTTAATCTTAAACAGATTCTTATTTTTATTTTCACTTTTATCGATTTTCTTTTCTTAATATTAGTGATACCGCTCGAACAACATCGGTACCCGTACCGTATGACATCAGTTTATTTATTTATTTATTTTTTATAAAATGACGTCGATTATCCTTTTCGTTTTTTATGATTTAACTTTATAATAATATATAACTTTTTAAATACTCTATTATTTTAATATTAGAATAGTTTTTATTATATATACTTTTAGTATTAAACACATTTTTATTTTTGATTTTACCTTTTATTGATTTTCTTTTCTTAATATTTAGAGATCATGTCTGGACAACATCGGTACCAGTACTGTATACATTAGTTACCGTATAAAATGACATCGATTATCCTTGTTGTTATTTTGCTAATATAATGTAACGTTTTATACAATTCTGAATATATAAATGATCGGAAACCCGCAGCAAAGCACGTGAGAATCCCACTAGTGATATATAAATATATGAAGGTTCATTGAGATACCATAAAAGTGGAGAAGCGGAAAACCATAAGTTATGCGTGAAAAAACTTATAAATTTCATTTTTATACGTAAAAAATCATTTTATGTAACTTTCCAGACATTTTTTTATTCATATAAACACACATGTATAAGTCGTTATCATTACAACATTTAATCATAATTTTAAAAACTCAATTCACATACATGGAAACTTATTAATTTACATGTGTATAAAAATAAGATTAGTGTATCCATAATCTTATAAACTCATTGTATACATTGGGTCATTAGACACATAAATAAGACGAGCCAAAATTGGGTTAACATCTATGTCCTCGCACCCAGAACATTCTGTGTTTTTTTCTTTAGAAATTGACGTGCTACTAACTTAATTTCAACAATTTTTATAATTTTTTTAATTGGGACAACAATGGAACTCTTAGTTGGAAGTTGAAGTTAGTTTAATATATCTTCAACCTTTTATATCTCTTCTACTTTATTCAATAATAGACCATGTATATGGAAGACGTGTACGGGTATAGACACGACTGAAACCACTATTGTTTTATTTTATTAATTTGTGTGAAGAAAATATATTTTCATATAACTTATGATACACTAGTTTCACTTTAAAAAATAGTATTATATTATCTTATTTTGTATTTTCATTTTAGATATTTTAATATAAAAAATATAATCTACCGTATTTTCTTTTTAATTTTGTTGCATGTCAAAATCATATCGTTTAAAAGCTATAGAAAGAGAACATAGAGATGCACATGGTTCTTTTCTACTAACAATAGTTTGTCATGTTGATAATGAAATGTGCACTTATAAGATTTTAGAAGATAATAACTAAGATACGCGTCCTTAAATCACGGTAATAAAGTACTTCAAATCTATTTTCTAAGTCCTTAATTTTTGTGGCAGATAAAAGACTTTCATTTAGGATAGACAAAAAGTAATGTAACGAAGTTGATTTATAGGCCAAAATAGATCAACTCAAATATACACATCTTATATTATCTATCTTTATGTTGCTATATATAATAATATCAAGAATGAACCTACTTCAACTCAGGGGCGGACCTAAGGGTTGCCCAAGGTGGGCGGGCGCACCCCCGGGAAAAAAAATTTTAGTGCTAAGTTCCGTCGAAAATCCCGTCCGCACCCCTTGAAATTTTTCGTCCGCACCACTTGGAATTTTCTGTCCGCACCCCTTGGATTTTTTTGGTCCGCACCCCTTAGGTAAAAAGTGTTATCAATTTATATTTTAAAATTTTTTTAGTAAACTCTTATTTTTTTTAAAACCACTACCTAAATTATATAACTTTTAATACCTAAATAACTAAACTCAAATACCTAATACCTTTAACTAGCTCACTACTAAGTCTTAGCCCAATAAACAAACCCAACAAATCAACAATATTTCAAACTAAAATAAAATAAACAAGCCCAAAACCCTTACATATTCTCTCCCGCTCTCTATCATCCCTGCACGCACGCCAGCGATCAGAACATCAGCGACAACAGCAGCCGCATACCACCGTAATCAGCCATCATACCACCGCCGATCGAACACAGGTAATTTTCTTTGTTATTTTTGATGATTTTTGGTTGATTTTTGGTAGGGTGGGACGGAACCGGTAGCCACCGGAAGTGATTTTTTGATGGTAGCAGACATGTGCTTCTTGTTAGTGATGATATTTTATTTTATGGTGGGTTATATATTTATATTTTGTTAGTGATGATGGTGATATTTTGTCTTTTTTATGGTGTGTTATATACGATCAGACCTGATGTTTGGGTTTTTTTAATGGTGTATATGATGTTTAGATGATTTTTAGTGAGATTTACATTATGATTCCTAGTGTTTAAATACTTGATACATTATGTAATATGTTATGGAGCCATGAACTTATAGATCAATTTGTTTGTGATAGCCGATAGGAACCATGAGTAGGGACGTTATGGCGCGATTTCTCAAGAGGAAAGTTGATACATCTTCCGAATTCGTTGATGTGGATACTCTTCCTTCGGATCCTTATAATTGCAAGCCGATTGAATCATATAACGTGAATCAACGAGATGAGATTAGAATGGCATATCTACTAAGAGGACCATATCAACCATTTAGTTTGATGTTCTTTTGTTTTACATGACCCGACCCGACTCGAACCGACCCGATACTAATCAATTTTTTTTACTTATATACCTTGGGGCCTAAAATTTTTAAAAATGTTTCGCACCCCCATGAAAAAATTCCTGGGTCCGCCACTGCTTCAACTCCGACTTGTGATTAAAGTCTAGAGGAAACATAACTAATAATGATTAAGGGGTATCATAAATAAAGATTAATTTGTGTTTTCGTCAACAAAATCATGTTTAGCACAAATGATTAGCTAAATCAAACTAATTGAACTCAGGGGCGGACCCACATTGAGTGGGTCGGGGTCCACGGACCCCAATCTTTTTTAAAAAATTAGTAGATTCGATATATTAATTTTTGTAAGGACCCCATAAAAATATTTAGTTGGACCCCATAGTATCAAAAGCAAAGTTGTTGTGGTGGTTAATCCCTTGTTTGCTAACAAAGAGGTCATGGGTTCAAGTCTAATACCAGCCGATTTTTTGTTAAAATACACTTTTAAAATGTTAAAATGAATGAAAATTTACTCAATTTATGCCTTTGTGCTTAGACATGTGTTGTTTTGTTATTTATTTATCTTTTTTTAAAGGTTCCAAGCTCAATAAATCACCCCGACTCGACCCAAACGACGACCGACCCGAAAATTCTATCGTTCGGGTGTAAAAAATCCAAGTATCGAAAAAAGTGGACCCCATTGGAAAAAAATCCTGGGTCCGCCACTGATTGAACTAGTTTCCACTTATAAACGAATAGATGGTTAGACCACTAACCTATTCACACGTGCTAACAAATGGTACACAGAAATTGTTACCATCCAATAGAAAATCATATTTTAAAAAATGAAAACGTGTAGAAGGGGCACAACTTTGAGAAGACTTTTTGATAAAAGTCAAAATTACAAGCACCACTTACTATGCAATCACAATAAAAATCAAGCCTCACAATCATTTTGGATTGACTAAATATTTTTCCTTGGTACACTATGTACGTGGTCCATAGGACGCTCCCAAGTCAAACACAACAACCCAAGTCCGTCCTTAGTCAACTCACATTTTGTTTATTCTTTTTTGTTTTATATAGCTTTTTAAATAGTAAAAATAGATATTTGATAATAGTCATAAGGGTTTTGGTTATGAGGTAAGCATATTAATTACCAACCATTAAAAAAGATTAAGCTTTGAGGTATAATATTTAATATGTTTTTTTTTTTTAACTCTTATACACATAGACAGAGATAATAGGGGTCTTAATACAGACAGGTTTGCAGGTAAAGCCAAATGCAACCTCGAACACATTTACGTATTTATGTGTTGACACAAACACAACCTATTTAATTGATTTTTTTTAATATCACTCGTCACGAGTTAAAGTTTTATATAGAAAAGAAACATCAATGCATGTAGACAATTAATATATATTAAGAAGTGAGTGGTTCACACTTACTATTAATCTAGTTTTTTTTTTCTATATTTAGAGTCATTTGCATTTTAATTTTATATCTTTAACTTTGTTAACATATATGTTTAGCTTCTCACTTTAACTTTCCTAATATATATATTTAGTTACTTTACTTTAATAAAATTTTCTTTTTATTAGTTAACTTTGTTTATATAGATGTTTAGTCAATCTACTTTAACTTTGTAATATACATGTAATCATGTATAGTCCTCTACTTTGATTCCTCTAGTACGCCGTCTTTTAAGCCGTAACGTGCGTCTCACTATTCATTTTACCCACTAACAAGTCGTCGCGTGGCGGGTTCCCTTTTTTTTTCTTTTAAACTCTTTTGCTTTTTTTTTCCCATTTACATCCTTAACTTTGCTAATATATATGTTTAACTTTAACTTTTCTGATATACATGTTTAATATCTCTACTTTAACTTTGGTAATATACGTGTTTAGTCTCACTACTTTTAATCCTTTTAGTGTTTTTTTTCTTGCTAACGTAACGAACCAACCCGACTCCTGACACAATGCGCGAGGTAAAATTACTACATGCTCCTAAACTACAACCTTTAACACACATTTTAATTTCAACTTTAAAGTTTTGACATTAATGTACATAACTAATTGTTGTGTTGACATAAAAACTAAAAATATCATTTAGAAAGGTTATTAAAAATAAAAAAAAATATTAGCCCATGTTTCCGACACGTTGACATGGGATTGACTTGTTTAGGTAATAAAGTTTTTGAGTTTGATTCGAAACTTAACGCTAACTTGGTAAGACTAGGATCGTTTCAACAAAAGAAACAACCCATCTAGTTTGATTGTATGCAAATTAACTTTTTTACTATACAAATGTTCCATTTTTAAGTTCGCTTAGGCCCATAAAGAATTGAGTCGATCCGATTAGAAAAGAATTCAAACACACAAATTTCAGACTGTGTGTTGTGTGGGGCCTTATAGAGGCTCAAGAGAAAAAAGTGGGGCTATGTAGACGTCACATAAGCAACCACCAGTCACATTCTTCGTATAGTGCCTTAGTTGTGGTTACCACGCCCCTTCTAAATTCCCCCCTAACCAGCGTCGCAAACTCCTCGCCTCACGCCTACTAGCCCAACCTCAGAGATGCCCGTACCTGCTTCCACACCACCTCGTGGCGATGTTTGGCACCTGCGACACTTTGACGTGGCATGGCTTCATGCCCGCAACAGACATGCTCATGTTAAGATGTATTCTATGTGTGTGTCATTGTAAATATACTAAAATTGATGTATGATACCGATGTCATGCTTAGTGGTTGATGACCTCATTTGGTCTTGTTGTGTAGCGAACCGTAGCCGTTGGATTGTGGCTGCTGAATACATTCCCTTTTCTATCGTTGACTTTTGGGTGATGTTGTACACACAAAAAATAAAATATGCTTTTGGAATACTTGAGCATAAGATTATATTTATATTTAATTTTGATTGTTTTGTATTATTAAAACATATAATTATTATAATTTATTTTAATTGTTTAAACTATTTAACTACTGTTGCATACAACTCGCTTAGGGTGAAGGCAGGATTTTTTTTTGGACGGCAGGAAACACGATATATTGATCACATAGATCATTCCATGTGGAATTGAGCTGATTGGCATATCACAGTGACACTTGTTTGTATTTTGTTTTACAAACCAGATTTCAAATACTTTTTTGAGACAAAAATATAGGTTTATATTATTTAATTTAAACTAGCAATAACACCGCGCATGTTGCGGCGCGATACATCGCAAACATCAAATGGATTAGTCCAAACGTTATATGAAGCGTCAACCATACGAAAACAAGCATTTCGAGGTATCCGATTGAACTCAACGTAACCTATATAAGCATTGTAATTGGATCAAACATAAAGTAAATCAAATATACCGTACAATCATAACATATTATATGTGACCTGATTCATACATAGAAAATGTAGCGGGTATAACGAAAAAGATGACACGTATAACCAAAAGAGATGAATTAGAGCTTTAGTATAAATGGAAAAAAAGAAAACCACAATTTGACTCCACTCGGTTACAAAAAAAAATTTACAAAACATCACCTAACTCGTTTCCCAAAAAAAAAATTACGTCGAAACATACACCAACTCAAATTAAACCGAAACTTACATAAAAATATGCACATAAAAATGTTTTTTAAACGAAAACGTATTATATTTGACCTGACTCGTTTCCAGAAAAAATTTATGTCGACACGTAAAGCATATCGAATTTATACCGGCACGTACATAATACTATGCACGTGAAAAAAATAGTTTTTCTTAAGTAGAGGAGGTATAACGGTAAACTCAAAACAAATTATTAGTACAAAACTTAATAGGTCAATAACGTTTGTAAAATTGTCCCAAGTAGCACTATGCCAAACCATTGCCAGCGAATACCAACATCAGAAGAGCTTGTAAAAATAAAATAAATAAAAGGGTAAAAAATAACACCGAACAAAAACATACGTAAAATTATTGAATCACGCACGCCCGTTGCGGCGTGTTAATGCGATGAAATTAGACAGAAACGTAAAACGTATAAAAGAATAACTAAGCTGATCTAAGATTCGCGCTTTACGACGAACTTGTCAAACGGATTAAAATAGATGTGTTGCGATTGGCCTGTCAAACGGGAAAAAACAGACAAAAAATCGTTGAACCTCACACGCACGTTGCTGGGTGTTGACTCGCAAAATTTAGAACGAAGTGTGAAATGAAAAACTTGTGAAAAATGAAAAGTTTTGGTGACCAAAGTTGAAAATTAAAAAGTATTGAGGTTAAATTGACTAGTTGAAAAGCTTAGGGTTAAAACTAAAAAAATCAAAGGGGTTAAAAGTGAAAAATGCAAAAAATTTTTAAAAAACTCCCCACCATATGTTACAACCATATAAAACAACTAATTGTAGCTAATTTATAGTTTTTAATAGTATTAATTTATATTTTTTTTCTATGCATAGTAGTGTTGTACCAAGGTGTTTTTTTAGACTAACTTTTTTTTTTTTTACTTTTTACCTGAACCTATATATAATCTCACAAAATTAAATTTTTTTTTTACTTTTAACTAAAAATTTTTCATCTTTTACAATTTAACCTCAGAACTTTTTAAAAACTTTTTAAATTTAAGTTTTGATCCCTCATACTTTTCATGTATCGTAAATTTTCATTTTATGTCTCATTATAATTTTTGCGAGTTAACATGGAGCAACATACGTGTGTGGTATAACGTTTTTATGTTTCGTTCTAAATTTGTGAGTTAACAGGACGTAACGTGCATGTGTGGCACAACGTTTTTTACATTTATTTTTCCCGTTTGACAGGTTAATCGTAACGTGCGGGTTCTAAATCAACTTAGTTATTCTTTTATATGTTTTACGTTTTGGTGTTGGTGCTCGCTGGTGTTGGTGTGCCATTAGTTGTCACACCCCAACCGATGACAGAAACATCAGAGTGAGACGAAAACGAGATTGCAAGAGACTTCATAACGACTAATTGTGACAATATTTTAGCAATTCAATTTCATTCATACTTGTAACAACCCGACTTTTCAAAGTCAAAGTACAAGTCAAAGTCAAAGTCAAAGGAAGAAAAGATTGCTAATTCGATCTGTCATTCATTGCTTAATTATTACTTGTACTCATTGACTCGATAATTGATACTTTAATTTATGTTGCTTTAGTTGTATTATGTGGAGTAAATGCAATAATCGTAGTTTATCGCTAATCTACTTAACGCTAATCTCATCGCAATCGCAACGCAACTTGAATCGCAGTTCTGGATATTGTTTTACGTGTGTGTGCTATTATGTGTTACTTGTGCATGTTTATTATATGTTGTTTTGAGGTGATTAATTGCAAACGCAATCGCAACTCTATCGCAACGCAATCTCATCGCGACCTGGAAACGCAAGTTTACTTATGTTGTTATATGTTAGTTATGTTATTTGTGTAACTATTATTTAAATCTATCGCATCGCTTAATCGACACTCGCTTACACGCATCGCAACGCTCAACGCACGAAACAAAAGTCGGAAACTAACTCGCACCAACCATCCGATCGAAGGACCATTCGATCGAAGATGACCATCCGATCGGAAGGCCCTCCGATCCGCCTCCTTTGCACCACCTTTCTCACCTTCACACCTATAAATAGCAGCTGTCACATCACTGTTCATGTGATGTGACAGCTCTCGTTCGACCACCACACTTTTGGCCTATTTTCTCTCGATTTCTCGTGATTCTTGTAAGTTTCCACCTCAAATCTTGGACTTCTTTGATCTTTACACATTTCCACATCAATTTCACCAAGAAATCACAACTTTTCACCATGAAATCTATTGATTTGGGCTGTTCTAGGATGATGTCATCATTGGGTTCTCATAAACTTCAAAGTATGACCTCATTCCACCAAGAATAACTCAGATACAAAGGATTTCTACAATGTTTAAACACCGATTTCACCTAAATCTAAGCTTAACCAAAGTGTTTTAAACTTTTCTTCATCTTTCTTAACTTTTCACATAAAACCGATAGAATCTGAGCTCAATCAGGCCTTCTACTCATTCTCTAGTGAAGTGCCGGTTTGAGAACGGGTTTCTATCAAAGAGACAACCGATTTGCGGGTTGAACATGAAGTTCCGTCAAGAACAGTTAACTGATCGGACATGGTGATTCCCATCCGATCGGATGACTTAGACTTGATGGGGTTTCCGTTGTTTGACACGTAGTCATACCATCTCGGTCCAAACGTAAAACTTTCTAAACTTAGTAAATTCTGCAAGATTTCAAGACGAACAGGTTGCCAAGCGGATCGCCATCCGATCGAACGACAATCCGAACGGATGACTAGTGGATTCTTTTCAACACTTAAACATTTTCACAAAGCTTCAAAGTATATCAGTTCCAGACGAATAATCATCCGATTGAATGACTATTTTATCAAGGGACTTGAAATTTTTATAGCGCTCCAAACGAACCGCCGTCCGATCGAACGGCCATCCGTTCGGATGACCATCCGACCGGATGGCTGGACACATAGTGGTACTTTTCACTTTTATAAATGCTACAACGAAAACTTCAAAGTCACATCATACACAAACACATCCATCCCAAACGGACGACCCTCCGACCGAATGGCCATCCGCCCGGACGGTCATTCGATCGGATCTCCCTTCGTCCCTCAGCTCACTCAACGCACCATTTTACGCACCATTCAATGCTTATACTGTCGTTTTGTAATCAGACTCACTTTAAGCGCTCCATTCAATCTAATACAGATCGTGTTTAGTAGCTACCATCATCTGTCAGTATACTCAATCCCTTTTTGCTTTACCCACTTTTGGGTGTTACCTACGTTACCTATATCAAATCACATCAACACACAACGCAAACACTCTTTTTATACGCTAACCACTCTGCATGTTATACGTGTTATTCGATGAATGCTTGTATGTTATGTTTACACAGTGATTGTTGCCTGACACCTTAGCAACGATAGTACTATAGTTTGGACTCAGCACCTGTCGTGGACAGGGGTTGTTAAGGGTTTTTCTTCATGTGTCACAGTGGTGATATGTGTTGCGCATTCTACAACTCGTAGTCACGCCTGTGCATATTTCATTGTTGATAACCTACTTGCTTTACATTTCTACGTGTTACATGCTGGTTATGCGTAAACCCGCTCTCGCTACTATTATACTATTAAACTTGTATGCTCACCTTTACACTATGTCTATTGACTTTTATTTTAACGTATGTGACAGGTGCTTAGGATGCTTATGCTATGCTTGCTGTTTGGAAATCAATATAGGAGGTCTAGAAACGTCACATTTAATTTTGAGTTGTCGAAACAATTTATTTGTCTTTGAGATACTATGTTTGTATTAATTATTTTGCTAAGTATGTTACGGTATGGGACGTAACTTTAAATATTTGGTAATATTAGTTGTTATGGATTTCTCCTGGACAATCTGTTTTGCTCATTGCCATGCCCCGATGTTTCCGCCATCGGCTGGGGTGTGACAGATTTGGTATTAGAGCCATAACTATAGGGAATTAGGCAAGACTCGACCTAGTCCGGGTCGATGTCTTAGAAACGACCTAGTCTATAGTCTAGGTACCAATAGACCGACTTGTGCAAACCCAGTAGGGGTTTTGTACGAGCTTACTTGATATTCTCGCTCGAACTCGCTGCAAACTACACTTTTGCGCGGACATCGCATACTACTGCTTCCCGCAAGATCAGCCTTTCATAAGGCTGGCAACACACGCACAATTTTCGAAAACAAATGGGAGATCTGGTCGAGATTAGGTGTGAAAACCGCAAACTCTCAAAGAAATCGCTCGTTCGACGCGAATTTTTACTATAAACACGAGAATTTGTGTTGAATTAGGAGTGAAATCTGTACTTCGGCGCAAATCTCCCTCTATCTCTCTTGTGATTCTATCACACAAACTGGAAGGCAAGTTGTTAAGCTAGGGGTGAAACCCGAATCTTGCTAAACACGTTCCACTCCCTATTATGGTTTCACAAAGCTCTCACCAAAGTCTCGATGGATTCCAACGACTCGAGTTGCGTGAATAGCCGAAGGGATGCGTGCCGTTCACCGTGTGAGGGTGAGAGAGCACAGTCTACTAGGCCAAAGCGTGTACTCAAAGTCCTTGAGAATAGTCGAATCGCTTTGGGTAGTCGACGTCTATCACCCGAGACAATCTATTATCCGATTTCAAACTCCAGTCACCGATTTTATGTGTTTATGTGTTTCGGTTCTGAACTCGCTACCGCTGACTCTATGGATTCTTCGATTTTATGTGTTTTATGTGGTTTTACCTGTTTATGTGTTTCAATTCTGGTGATTTATACGTTTTTCGTTGTTCACTTTGATCAACACGCACGACTCGCACTGCACATCTATCTCAATACGCTAACAAATCGCATGCTATGTTACCCGCAATCGCTACTCGCTATTCGCACTCGCAATTCCCGATCGCAATCGCGGCTGTGAAAGATAGGTGAATACGTGCAAAATATAGTTGGATATGTGCTTCTGTGCTTACGTGGACTATGTGCCTCTGTGCTTACGTGCTTCTGTGGATTATATGCCTATGTGATTGTGTGACTATGTGATTAGACGTGTTCCTGTGCTTTAAATAAAGTAGCCTTTGGAGATTCGCTAGGCTATACTGGATGTAATCGACTTGTGTCTGAGTCCTTTGGCGATGTCTGTTGCAGACAATGACGTCATTTGGATTGCACACTTCTCGCGCTGCCCGTAGCAATCACCAAGACAAACGCATCGCTGCACTAGTCGCCAAGCAGATGGCTAAAGTCATTCCGCAAATTGTCAGCGAGCTTAATGAAAATGCTAGCAAGTCCTCTGAGGAATCAAGGACCGACTCTCCGAAGGGTACTTTTAGCTTCAAGCAGTTTAAGGCCTACGGCCCTAAAGAATTCACCGGAGAAGACGGGCCTACCGCCATGTTTCAGTGGTTCGATTCAATTGAAGTCACCCTGCGCCAAAGCGGATGTCCTGATAACCTCCGTACTGTCAACGCAACTGGCGTTTTCCAGTCCAGGGCTTTGGACTGGTGGACGGCCGAAAGGAACATGCGAGGGAATGATGCAGCCTATGGGCTTACTTGGGAGTAGTTGAAGGAAATCATGATGAAGGAATTCTGCCCTCCCCATGAGCTTCAGAAGCTGGAGGACGAGTTTTGGAACATCAAGCAGGAGGGTGGCGACAACGCTGGTCTAACTACCCGCTTTAAGCAGCTGAGTATCATTTGTCCCGGCCAAGTCTCTACCCCGGACATCACCATCAAGAAATACATCTGTGCCTTACCGTATTGTTTTGCTGATTTCGTGCAAGCCGCGAAGACGACAACAATCGAAGAGACTTACCTACTCGCTGCAGAGATCAATGACAAGCGAGTTAAGGCTGGTTATTTCAAGAATACCACCAAAAGTCTCCACCAAGTTACCGCTGCTCCCACCGCTGAAACCGCCGCACCACAAGCTTCCAAGTCTTCACATCGCAAGCGCAAGAACAACAACAACAAGAACTGTGTAGTAACCGCCGCTCCACCCCAAGCTGTCCCTACTCAACCGCAACCCCAGAACCGCCAGGTAGCAGCACCGGTGACCAATGCACCGCCAGCTAAGCGGGCATATACTGGTCCACACCCGCTGTGCCCTACCTGCACCTACCATCATCCTGTTGGGATCGCATACCGATTTTGTGTTCACTACAACCTGTACGGCCACTTTACTGCTAACTACCGTACCGGTCCCCGCCAAGCTCAAGCTCAAGTTCAAGCTCCTACACTGCCAGCTCCTCTTCCTGCTCCCCAGGACCAACAAGCAGCTCCTGCTCCCGCTGTACACGCAAGAGCCTGTTTTGCATGTGGTGATCCCAACTACTTTGCAAATGTCTGCCTAAACAGAGTGGTGAAGAAAGAGCCACAGCAGCAACCAGCGTAACAAAGTGTGTAAAACGGAAAATGGGATCGAGTATACTCACGGTTTTGCGTAGCAATCCCACGTACGTGAGTTGAAGTGTAAGAGAGTTGAGAACACCGAAGTTACCGTACACTAGGGAAACGAAGGTGTGTGAGATTATGGAATTTGTGGAGAGTTCGGATTCGGAATTTAATAATAAAAGTATGTATGTAACGAAAATATATCTTGTCTAAATACTCGTTTGGACACTATGTTTCATGTTTTTTCAGGGGCACCAATTTTTCCATTAGAATCACAAACGAGGAGTTTAGAACAAAGATAATATAACCTAAGTTCATGACATTAACATAATCAGGTTAGTATCAAGAATTCGATTAAATATATATTTTATATTATACAGTATAGTCCATCATGTATTATCATATAAATCATGTAAGTCAAGCATGGAGGCAAGATCAACCTCATTGTATGTTTCACCAAAGCACAAAGTCATCAACTTAGTTGATGAACCGGTTGGTTATGAATAAAAATAAGAATACAACTAACTAGATCGTTAAGTAGCCAAGTAAGATCAACCCGAGTGTTCCATACTGATACCCATCATGACAAATGTTGGAGGTGCGGCGAGGTTGTGTTACTGTGATTCTTGGAAGCTACTCGGTGTATGAAAAATGTGAACAACTGAGGTTTCGTGGAACTAATTCGGATAGCCAAAGCTTCCATGGTTCACACACAACTAATGCACAAGACTTTCAACATAAGGGGTTGAAGTTTGGATGATTTCCAATCACTTAGAACATTTGGACAGATTTTAAATATGATTTAAGCTTGTGTTCTTGGTGGAAATCAACCACAACACAAACCCAGAACTATGAGCTTAGTTGGAGCTTGATGGGTATAAGATTTCATCAAGTTTCAATCAAAATATACAAGAAATAAGTTTAAAATTCAAAGCAGAATTTTAACCATACTTTGGATCTCAAATATGGTGAGGTTCCACCTTAATTTGCCATGGCAAACTTGCGGACACTTTTCTAGAGATTATCCAAGTAGTTTAGAAGAATAAAGCATGAAGAAATAAGAAGAAAGGTGAGTGAAAACTCACTTAGAATGCTTGGAACTTTCTACCAAAACATGAGAAATTAGAGAAGATTAGAGAGCTTGAGAGACATTTAGATGAGTGGAGACTCTTAGGAGGTGATAAGGGGTTATATTTATAGTTGGGATTAGGTTTGGGTGTTAAATAAGTTGGTTGGGGGGTTGAAAGGAGGGAAATGGAGCCAAAATTTGCGTGTTTTAAAAGATTATGCTAGACCTGGTCATTTTGCACGGCCGTGCGGATCAAGTGCACGGTCGTGTGGATCGCGGATCGCAAGGTGGTGCACATCAGGTAAGCGGTCATGCGGATCGCAGTGTGCATGGCCGTGCGCCTCAGTTGCATGGTCGTGCACCACCGGCAGAATTTGCCAAACTTTTCAGATTTGCAGTTTGACACCCAGAGTTTGATAATTCCATTATTTTATGCTAGAAACTCGTAATTAAGTATGTTTTTAGGTATTCCAAGTGTATCAAAGTAGTGTATGAGTATAATGCACGTATAATTGATAATTTCAAGTATTTCAAGTGTCAGTTTTGCGCATAAACACGTATTTAAAAATTTGATTGCGTATATTACACAAGTATGAAATGTAACACATATGAGTATAAAAGTGAATTCCCATTATGATTAATGCCTCGAATTGTGATATTGGAATCGAAATACGAATGTAAGGTTTCTAAAAATAGAATGCGGACACGAACTTTCTAAAAATAGGAATATGGAAATACGAGGCATTACAGTCTCCCTTACTTTAGTAAATTTCGTCCCGAAATTTATTCAAGATGAAGACTCAACGAAGAGGTGCAGATACTTGGTATAGAAAAAAGAGTGCCGAGTAAATGTATAAGGTATAAGCAAATAAAAGGTGGCTTGCAAAAAGAAGAAACGGTTATCGGATGTTTTGGCAAAAGCGGATTGGCGTGAGAATTTAAATTACTTGGTTGGCTAAGTATACGGGTGCGAATAATCTATTTAAAATTATTTGGACATGGATCGGATCACGATCTATTATATTGGATCATGGTTCGGATCATGATCCATTTATGTTGGATCATTAATGGATCGGATCATGAGCTAATCTATATCTATCCATTGACAGGCTTAGTGTACGACATAATGAAATACCACCATTTGTAAAACGTATGTTGCTTGTAACTTCGTCCTCGAGAGTTTTAATAAGTAAGCTTATGGGTGTGACATCATAGACATATCATAAGTTATCCTTGTAAGTCTGTATTCCAAAGCAAATCTCAAAAAGTTGAACTTCTAAAACTTGCTATCCAAAATCAAATCTAAGATTGAAAGATAACATTTGAATACGAATTAATTAGCAAGCTTAACAGTCCACGTTGAAAGGAGGTGAAAATAATAAATGTTTTACAAACACTTTAATGATCTAAAACGAAGAATGATTAAAATATTATTGATCAATAGGTAAATATATATTGAAAATTATTGTCTAATGAAAACTTCGTATTCAAACCCTCTTCCTTCAAAACTTCATTCTTTAGCATCACAAAAATGGAGCAAGAGAGTGGTGTTTAGTTTATCAACTTGTATCTTTGTAGAATCTTTTAAAGCATATAGTAAGTATGATGTGTTGTATCTTTCTAGCTATATTGTAAGATTCATTATGAGGTTAGTAGAAACAGTACCACTTAAGTTAAAATTTGCATCAACACTATTCACTAGTATGTAAGCATCATATTTGTTGGCACCTTTCGAGACGTCAAAGATAATGACTCAATTATAAAACTACTGATAAGGGTTTCATTATACCGATTTTCCCAGGTCGGGGGCCCAAATACTGTGTGTACAAAAGAAACATGGCATATTGCGTAGGTGTCTGAATCATAGGAAGTTGAATAATGCAATTTTGAATATGTTGCTCCCTAAAATAAACTTTTATTAACTCCAACTCGTAGGTTATTTTTCTCAATATCTATCCTTAATATAGTCATCAAAACTGGTGGATTTTTTAATACAAGTTACAAAAAGAGATATTGTTGCATAAACAAGTGCATTATAATTTATAAAATATATACATTTTTTTTAAGGTTTTGTCATGTATAAACTAGTTAATAGTTAATTAATGTTGGTACAATATACCCCCTATCTTTAAAGTTGAAAATGACTTGAATAAACAAAACAAAAAACATGAGTGGATTTCCTAGTCAATGCTTTTGACTCCCAATGATGTGTTTACAAACATAAAATATCTAGATTAGAATTTTTGAAGTAGCGGCACGGTGGTGATGAGCTGACGTGGACGGCGGAGGACGACGGCTTTTGCTTGCGTCACTGGTCTCTCCGTTTTGACTTTATATTAATTAATAATTATAGAAAATTAAAAACGTCAACGAGCGGGGTCCACGCGCATGCGCGTGCTCATCAGGGCCCAACGTGTACCCTTAATTTCAGAGCCTGAAAATGACGGTTTTCTTGACCACTTTTTATTAGTGGAGATCACATTTAAAAAAATTATTATCCTTTTAATAATAATAATAATAATAATAATAATAATAATAATAATAATAATAATAATAATAATAATAATAATAATAATAATAATAATAATAATAATAATAATAATAACAGTAATAGTAATAATAACAATAGCAATAGTAATTATTATTATTATTATTATTATTTTTTTTTTTTGAACGGCAAACCCACTTTATATATGCATATAAAGAGCCAGCAAGAGGCTGGGAAACAACATACAAACAAACGGAAAAAGGAACAAAACAAAAACAGAAAACACTTCAAACAATGCCTACTAAATCAAAGAGCCTCCAGTTACCCCAGGTAATCGACTTAAGATTAGAGCGATTATTGATCCAAAGAAACGCCTCTTCTTTCACAAAGTCCACCGTCTTCATAATTGGAACGAACTTGTCGTCAAAAACTTTGGCATTTCTAGCACTCCAGATCCCCCAACATGTAGCCATAACTATTGTCCGAATCAGATTCTTCCAAACCTTCCCACCGGGGATTCCGTCAACGTAAGAAAGGAGATCTGCAACTGAATCGCAATGCTCCGGGAAACCGATCCGAACCCACGAGAGGACATTCCACCAAATGCATCTAGCCCATAGACATTTGATGAATATATGATTGGGATCTTCGATATCAAGGTTACACCTAGGGCAGGAAACATCCGGCAAAACAACACCTCTGTGCACAAGGCCGACCCGGCTAGCAATCTTCCCGAGAGACGAACGCCAGAGAAGATAATTAGCTTTTGGCGGGGCCCAACTGGACCAAACAAACCCAGTACTACATCCCGGATCCGGCCCCATTGAGTCTTCGAGATCACTCCTAACCTGTTTCACCGAGAAAGGGACGTCCGAACAAGTTCTCCATTTCCAGGACCCATTGACAGCAATCAAATTCTGGCTCATATCGACCCCCCTTTTACCCAATTCCTTGGCCATCATACCCACATCCTTCCACACCCCGGGAATGGAATTAGAGATCGGAATAAGTTGATCCGCGTGATTGGCTTTATGAATCGACCCAACCACACTAGCCCATAGCTGATTCGGATTCATATTGAATCTCCACCACCACTTGGTTAACATAGCAAGGTTGAAATCCCTAAGCCTCCCAACCCCCAAACCCCCAGATTTTTTCGATCTCATCATGGAATCCCATTTAACCCATCTGAATTTTTTCTTTGAGTCAGAAATACCCCAAACAAAATCCCTTCTAATTCTGTCAATTTTATTTATAATGGACTTCGGGGCAAGAAACAAGGACATATAATAGGAGGGAATACTTCCTAAAACCGACTTGGCGAGGGTGAGTCTACCCGCAAAAGACAGATGTCTAGCTTTCCATTTTGACAGCCTCGCTCCCACCGAGCTCACCACCGGCTCCCAAAATTTGACCCGCTTCATATTTGCCCCGATCGGGACTCCCAGATACATAAAAGGGAGGGTCCCAGCTTCACAATTCAGCTTTGACGCCATCAAAGCAACCTCTTCATCGTGCACCCCAATGCCGAATAACTTACACTTTTTGTTATTTATTTTCAGACCCGTTACAAGCCCCAACCATCTAAGCAACCGGTTTAGAGTTAACACATTCTGCATCGACCACTTTCCAATAAATAGGACATCGTCCGCGTAACAGAGATTAGAAAGAACTGGCCCGTTATTTGGGAGTTGAAAACCATGAAAAAGCCCAGCCGCCATAGCTTTATGTAAGAATAAATTAATCACCTCCATGGCCAAAATGAATAAGAACGGGGATAGCGGATCGCCTTGGCGCAATCCACGTTTATATTTAAATTCTGCTGTAGGAGAGCCATTGAGTAAAACCGAGCCCGTACCCGACCGCAGACACCCTTTTATCCACAAGATCCAATTGGCAGGAAACTCCATATGACCCATCATTTGAAGGAGAAATTTCCAATTAATCGAATCATAGGCCTTTTCAAAATCAACTTTTAAAATGAGCATTTCCGATTTATTTTTCTTTGCCCACGAAACCGCTTCACTGACAATAAGAGGGCTGTCTAAAATGTTTCGACCTCCGACAAAGGCAGATTGATTCTGAGAGATGATCTCGTCTAGAACATTTTTCAACCGGTTCGCAAGGACTTTGGCAATAATTTTGTATAAAGACCCGACAAGAGATATAGGGCGGAAATTAGAGAGATCTTGCGGGTCTTTAGATTTAGGGATTAAAGCCACAAACGAAGCGTTACACCCTTTGTTAATAACTCCTTTGTTATAAAAATCTCCGAAAATCCCCATAATAACCGGCTTAAACTCCTTCCAGAAAACCTTGAAAAATTTCATAGTAAACCCATCCGGACCGGGAGCCTTTCCTCCATTACAATCCTTAATAGCCCTCCAAACCTCCGCTTCCGAAAAAGATTCAGCCAAAGCCAGAGCACTATTAGCCGAAATTTTGGGTAAGTCATCCCCACAAAAACAAGGTCTTCGGTTAATAGGCTCCGAGAAATGTTTTTTGAACCAACCCAAAACCTTAGATTTTAATTCAATAGGATCGGAGACCACAATGTTCTCGAATAGAAGACCATTGATTCTGTTGTTCGCGGTATTAATTTTGGCCACTTTATGGAAAAACGAACTGTTCTCATCCCCAAACTTAACCCAATTTACACGGGCCTTTTGCTGGGCGATCTGGCATCTAGCCCGTTCCAATTTGATCACAGAATCCCTAAGCTCAATTCTCCTAGATTTTTCTGAATCCGAAAGTTGCTGAGTCTCGGCTTTAGCTTCAATGCAATTTAAGGACTTCTTCATCTCAATGAGCTCTTTATTCTCAGACATTTGAGCTTCCTTTCTCCATTTCTTTATGCCTTCTTTAATTTTTTTGAGGATCAGACACAAAGCCATATCCTTATTCTCTCCCACCGCAGTTGAAGTTAAGGCATTCTGCACAATCTTTGCCACCACCGCATCGCCTAACCAAGTATTGAAGAATTTGAAGGGAATAGGACCGAAATCAACCTGATTGCAAGAAAGAGAAATCGGGCAATGGTCCGAAGCACCTCGATCTAGCACAGCCGCTTTGGCAAGAGGCCATAAGGCCATGAATTCATCATTCACCAGAAAGCGGTCTAGCTTGCTCATCTTAACTTCAGCATGACCCGACACGAAGGTAAACCTACCCCCAGACACCGGGTATTCAAGCAGACCAGCCCCGATGATGAAGTCATTAAACGCTTCCGAGGCATTATTGTCGAATCTAGAGTTTACCCTTTCAGACGGATTTCTGACTTCATTAAAATCACCAAAGCACACCCACAACCCTTCCCGAAGACAGATAAGCCCAGAGATTTCCGACCACAGAGATCTTCTAAGAGAGACCTCATTGGGGGCATGGACATTAAGAATGTTAATTCTATTGTCCACGCCCCTTATACTACCAGAGACAAGAACATACCTCTGATTCTTCAAGGAGAAGTCCACTGACAGCACATTTGGGTTCCACAACAGGACAAGACCACCCGACCTGCCTCTCGAGTCCACCACGCAAGACTCCAAACTAGAATTATCCCAGAACCGGCGAAGATCGACTTCAGACAACCCCGACTGATGCGTCTCCTGCAGGCCGATAACATCAGCCTTCAAAAGGGACCTCAATTTTCTGACCCAGGAGCATTTATGACCCCCTCCAATCCCGTTCATGTTTATTGAGAGAAAATTCATTTGCAAACAGAAGCCTCCAATTCCCCAGAAACAATTTTCTTCACATGCTTCTCAAAACCCCTAACCTCAATCCCAATCCGTGACCCCAGATCCAGAGTATCAGCAACTTCTTTGATAATCTCAGCTTCCAGGTCGGCTTCCAGATCAGTAGCCCTCTCCGGCACCGGCGAGACATTACCAAACTCCACCCCCTGGCTTCCTCAGCTTCCATTCTGAAAATATCCTCTATGTTGAACGGGTCAGAACCCTCTGGATCCTCAGCATCGTCATTAAGATCAGGAATCTCCACAACTTGGGCCTGAAGAGGAGGCGTTTTAGTTTTTTTGTTTTTGCTATTGGGCCGAAAAGTAATAAAGCCTGGCCTGTTGGGCTCCGAACCAGTACTCTCCCCATGAGCATCAGGCCCACCTTGATCCACACCATCATTAGACTTCTCGCAGCCCGCAGGAAATTCTCTCTCCACTGCCTCAGCCGCATTTTGCAGATCCCCAAAAGAACACCTTTCCATGCCCTCATCGACATCCGGCCCCATCTTGTCTCTTTCATCATTACTACGAAACGCATGAGAAAAATTCTCCCCATGCACCGCATGCACCCTATCATTAATATCGTCCTCTAGAACCAAACCGGCGGGAGGGATTCCCAAGCTATGTGAAGACGAATCGTTCAGCTGAGGATTATCAACCGACTCCTCCGATATGGAAACACCCAGCTCCGACGACTCACCGGTGGAATTCCGATCCGAAGTATCCACGTCGCCATCCAAAAAAGCTGGATACCATTGACCCGATAATTCCTCAACCCAGACCTTGATAGAATGATTTTTCCATAGAATATTGAATTCCTCATTAATCCTCTTACCTGACTGCACTAGAACCGCCAGCCGTTCCTCCGACAAATTCCCATCATTAACCTCCGCATCCGATTTAACCAATAGCCGGCCACACCTTTCACCAATTTTGTTAAAAATGTGTCTATCCCAAAGGGACACCGGAACACCAATGACTTTAACCCACGCAACCCTTTCGAATATCGGAGGAAGGCCATCCCAGACATAAAGCCGGGAGAACCATTTCTCCCATTCATTGACCAAATGATAATGGAACTCTTCCGCTTCCTTAACCGATTTAAAACAGAGCAAAACTTTCAATCCCCCAAGGTATTTTAACTGGAAGCCATCTTCCGTAATGCCAGATAGTTTACTTTGCAGGTCATTTAGAATATCTATATCCTTAGTTTCACCAACCAGGGCTTTAAATTCAAGCGCTTTCTTGATATCTGAGATTAAGGGAGGCACCTCAATGTTTACCGCAAAGTTCCCACCATCCTTGCTTCGGACCACATCTCTATAACTCTTACCCACAGACGGGTGAGCAAGCTTCCCATTGATCATAGGTAAAAGTCCACAAAACGAAACTAACAAATCATACGTAATTTCAGGAAACACTGACAATATTTAGTTGTGTTTAATGAATACGATAAAAGTCCACAAAACGAAACTAACAAATGATACATAATTTCAGGAAACACTAAAAACTTACAAAATCTATCATTATTTGATGATGTACTAAATATAAAATTAGGTAGATAAATAATTGATTAAACTAAATGCATGTGGAATTGATGAATTTGGAAAAATTGAAATAATAATTAAGATCATGAATATTAATTTGAAAAACATGATTACAACTAGATATTTTTTTGTATTAACTTTATACCAACACAAATTTAGCATAAAAAGTATTTGTTGGCCTAAAAAAGTAGTCACAACAGAATTTTAGAAACATATTAGTAAGAGTACTCGCATTCTAAAAAAGTAATCACATTCTATCCATTATTTTCTATTGTATACTTACACTAAAAACTATCATAATTTCTCTATCTTTTCAGTTAAATAACAATTTTTTATATCTTTATCATTATTTTTTCTTTATCCTTCACTTATAACCACTTTCAAAGTATATTAAAAAAATTATAGAGGGTGAACAATGTCCCCTCAAATATAAAGATAAACAGTAACATTTTCTCTCTCCTTTATTCACAATAACTTACAATCACTTTGTATAATATGAAAATCTCTCTCATAGAATTTAGTGGACATGATGTGAATGCTCTAAGAGAGTAAATTATAAGGAATGCGATATTGATAAGGGAAAATTTCACATTTGATAATACCTTTTAAGAAATACTCGTTAATCACAACTGGTTACTACTTGTCACTTTTTTAGTCTCTTCGATGGACAAACATATATTTTTAGAGTTAAGTCACTCTTTTACCTTAACTACTAAGTACAAAATAGGTAACTTGTTCAGTTATGCTTGCTATATGTCAGTTGCATAAGTTTCGTCTATTTCCCTCCATCTTCTTTTCTCCACGCTTGAACCCTAAAATCTCATTCATATATAGCAAAAAATTTCACTACATGGTTTGGTACACATAGGGAATCAATAGTCAACTATAATTGCAAGAGGTTTATGGTAATCAAACCAATAACCTTACTTTAAAATTCTGGTTTTCTTATTCGTATTGTTAAAATGCACATAATGTAACTATGAAATATTGGTTCTCTTCTCCGTATTTGTTCTAATATGCTTATCAAAACTTGTTTTACTTAAGATTTATCATGGATGATCTTTTAAAAACATTCCACGAAAGAGATATGCTTATGGGATGGTGAACTTTGTTGATATCCTGTATATTTTAGTAAAAGAAAACGAGTTTCTTAATGCAAGCATTACGTTTGTTGAAAGATGGGTTAAATATACGTTATCATTTTCAAAATCCCGAGTTGCAAGCATTAAAGAATGCTAACAAATGTGTTTAATTTAGGTAAGTACGTTAAGATAACTAGGTTTGGAAATGTATTAAGACAACTAGGTTACCTATTTTAATATTGAACACATGGAGGCAAAGTTTAAGATTTACTTCACATCATATGTCAGAGTCTTCAAAAGTTGTAATCGAGGAATTAGAAGATGTAGAGTCTCAAAATGCCGAAAAGAGGAAACTAGTTCGGAAATCAACTAAAAAAGAAGATGCTTATGGAACGAATAGCAGATGGCGAGGGATCTAATGTTAGGAAAGTGGTTGCTAAAGAAACTGTTTGTCAAGAACATGGTGCTAATAGCATGAAACTATCATTTCTTAGTAGCATAGGTGTAAGTTGACTTAATGGCTTAGAGTTTTACGATGAGAAGTGATTATGTGCTACTTCTCTCCAAAACAAACTGGCAAGGACCTTGCAGAGTTACAAGCAAGATACTTAGTGGCATCAAATATTGCTCATCATAATATGTGAAGTGTGGATGGGTCCATTTAGGTGAACTTCCGTGCGACGTATCACTTGTTGTCAACATGACACTATAAAAAAGGAGATTTCATAATGATATTGAATATAAAAACGAAGGAGTCGTATGCTAAAAAAGATCTATGTTGTGGTCAATGAGTTTGGAGTAGAGAACACGATTAGAAACCTCTAGCGTCGGTTTAGAAATACGATAAAGTGAGTTTGATGTTTATCCAATCTCATGCACTTGCCCTTTGTTGAGGTTGTTTATGTTGATAATGGAGGTGTGTACATACGCACACACGTGCACACACATATATATAGAAGATATCCTAAGAGATATGCATGATAATTGAGAATCATGAAAATTATTCTGGACCACTCATTTTCTCTAAGCAATTTTTTTAACGGGCCTCTCTCCAGTTTCTTAGTTGTACATATGTGTACATTGTTCATTATACAAATGTGTACGTTATCAAACATATATGCACGATACTTATTTTTCAATTTTAAACATGTAGTACACATATGTACATTAGAAAACACATGTTCAGAACCATGATCTTTTATTATATACATACATACATATACAATCATTTATACACATTTGTACATATACGTATATTATCAAACATATATATACAATACTATTTTTTCAATTTAAAACGCGTATGTACGCATGTGTATATTTAAAAAAACACTAGAAAAGGGCGATTAGCAAATAAAATAAAATTGCCTAGAAAAGGTGAGTATTCGAGAATGGTTCTTGTAGGATCGTTTGAACGACCAAACGAGTCGTTCAGAAGAGATCTCGTCCAATACGAGAGGCGGAATCAAACGTATCGGAGTTATTTCAGCTGCAAACACACGAGAATTACTTTAACTATCTCTTGTATTGATTTGATGACGATTTACAATCTGGAGATACCTCGGCTCACTATATATAGGCCAAATGAAAGACTCAAGCTCACTATATATAGGCCAGCCACTCCACATGAAGTGGACATGTTCCAGTCCACATGAAGTGAACATGTTCCAGTCCACATGAAGTGAACATGTTCCAGTCCACATGAAGTGACCTTGTCCCGTTCATGTGTACTGGCCACTTCGTGTGAACTGGCTTGATTTGGCCACTTTCCAGTTTTTCTCGTTCTAAGTGACTTGATCTATCAAACCTATTACAAGACTCGATACAAGACGAAGTTGACAGACATATGCACCAACAGACTCTCCCTTGGATGTTGACGAAGTCTTCAGTGTCGAGTCTTCGGTATGTCAATTCTTCAGTCTTTTTGCTCTTTCAAAGTATCTGACAATATCCTCAATTTCTTTCTTCTCTCTCTTCCAGAATCGCAACCTGGCTCTATTCTCCTCTTGATCAAGTCTCTTGATTCCTTAAGCTTTTCACAGGATCAGAAACGTCTCCTGGCTCTCCGTAGCAACAGGATCTGAAACCTGGCTTTAACGTCTTCAGCCTCCCCCTTTCAATAAGCTGGGATCATAGTCTGGAATTCACAATCTACAGGCTTTGCATCAGAAACCTTGGTCTTCCAAAGCTTTTACCTGCACCATTTGTACCTCAAAATAAATTTCACAAATTTAAAAATTTTAACAAATTTAAATTTCACTTGTAGATTATTGCTTTTATCATCAACAATTTATAATCTCCGATGATTACTTTGTAAAGATACCAATTTTCTTTTTTCAAACAAACTTTCCTAACCTGTTTGTCCATCATGGTTAGCACTTAGAATTTTGAAAATCAGCTTTTCAACATCAGTTGTCGAAAATCTTTTTTTTTTAAATTTATGCTAAAACACTTCGAAAATCTTTTTGGATTTTGTTTTTAATGAAACGCAGTAAAGAAATATTTACAGACAATATTTTTGTGAGTTTGTGTAAGAGGATCATATCAGTTTATGAGACAAATCACTACCACCATTGAGCTTTAAACACGTTAAGTTCTAAACGACTCACCTAGATTGTCAATATACTGATCCACTTAAATTTTCACACAAAGTTCAATTGATTCGAGATACGAGATTAATGTTTTAAGCACTTGAACTTATTCGAGTGTCCCACCACAGAATATACTCCCGTATCTAGATCCCAATATTCAGTCTTACAGGTGAATATACCTAGATGATATCTGTAAGGGGTTAAATGCGAGACCATGAGAGCTCAGGCTATTGCTTCCGCAAAATCAGAGATATGATGGTTTGACTTTAGATGTGTTCCCTTTAGAGAATCTTTTCTTCAACAGCACATGATTAGTGATGTGCGTGAAGTGTGTTATATTTTTAGGTATGTATTTTAAGCCCTTTTTACACTTTTTAGCAAAGTTTTAAATTTATAAAACACGATATTTACTAACACTAAACACACATATGGGCAAGTGCACCCATCGTGGACGTAGTATAGTGTTGGTAAGATACCGAGGTCGTCCAAGGACACAAGAGCTTTTAGTACCGGTTTATCCTCAACGTCTAATCAAATCAAAATGTTAGAAAAAGATTTTTTTTAACTAAACTAAGAAAATAAAACTAACTAAAATGGTGAAAATAAAAATAAAAATAAAAACAGATAGACAAGATGAATCACTTGGATCCGACTCGTGTGTTAGTGTAACCTTTGATTATTTTCGCACTTTTACACTTGTTTAAGAGATTATCTTAGTTATTGTAGTAGGCTCCTTTTTTGAAGGTGACGTTACCCTCAACCCAGTAGTTTGAGTCAGCAGGGATACAATCCTAAAGGGTTGGATTATTGAAAGATAATTAATTAAGTTATTAATGCATAATGTGGTAGGCCCCTCTTTTGAAGGCGACGTTACCCTCAGCTAAGTAGTCTGAGTCAGCAGGGATACAGTCCTAAGTAGCTGGTTTAAAGTTTTAATAGTAGTTTAACTTATGAGGGGATCAAAGAGTTTGGACCCCCGCCATCCAATACCTTTGGGTATTGAAGGAGATCCTACTAAATTTGACCCAGGTCCTTTGCAGGATCTATACACTGAACAATGGCAAGACTTTTACCAAACCGTTCCCTTAACCCCTGAGCAGGTAGCCAACATACCTCCATATAGACCGTGGAGATATGAATGGTGAAAATCTTTTATTTTATAGAGACAGTAAAATAATGCCAAGACACCACGGACAAACGATAAGGAAGAATCACCTTCAACATAAGAAACTAGTAATTAAAGTCATTAATACAAAACCAATTAAAAAGTGCAAAAGATTAAAAATAAAAGTATTACACTGAACACTTGTCTTCACCAAGTGATGTAAGAGACTTAGGCAAACATGGCCTTTGTTTGTCAAGAACTCTTACGATCAATCTTGGATCCCGAGACGACTCACACACTCTATGATGGACAATGGATGATGGTGGTGGATGATGGTGTTATGGTGGTGGTGGGTGGTGGGTGAAGTGTGAGAGAGATGGTGTGCCAAGGGATGAGTTGAAATGGCTCCAAACACTCCTATTTATAGGCTGAACAGAAGCTCGGGCACGGCCCCGTGTCCATCTGACACTCTCTCTCCTCATTAATTGTAATTCGCAATTACAATAAATGCGCCTGCAGCAAGTTGACCACGCCCCCGTGTCCGCTGGGCACGGTCTCGTGGTGGGCAGTAGAAGCTTCTAAAGGTTTGTCTTTTCTGCTGCTACTTGGGCACGGCCCCGTGCTCGCTGAGCACGGGGCGTGTTCAGTCTTCTGTTTTCTTAGTTTTGCTTGGGAAGATGCTGTCGAGGGTTCGGGCATTCCACTTTTGTTCCTTTTCTTGTATTTATGTTAGATTTTGCTGTCTTTTTGCTTCTTTTGTTAATTTGAGCTCATTTAATCCTGAAAATACAAAAGGAAGACAAAAGCACACTTTTTCCAACATTAGTACTAAAAAGGGTTAGTTTTATGCCACAATTGATATAATTTATATGTTGCATTTTGCGCATATCAAATACCCCCACACTTGAATCTTTGCTTGTCCTCAAGCAAAACTCTTTATAATGTGGCTTTATTCACTCCCAAATGGAATGGGTAGAAGAGAAGGTTTTTGGGCTTGTCATAGAGTATCGGGATTTCCAAGATTCTTTATTGAGGTTTTATTTTTATTTATTTACAATCCTATTCGGCATGATTTATTAAGAACGTTTCTTAAGATAAATTACTTATTAGGGCATAACATACCTTTTTAAAATCTCATTTATATACAAGTTCACATACCTCACGGGGGATCACTCAACACTCGGCCGAAGGTGTATTTTTAGTGAATCACTCGAGAGCGGCATGGAATTTACTCCTACCATAAGCTTGCCAAGCAGTCAATCCTCCTCCTCTTTAACTATATACCTTTGTAAATATCAAGAGGACTTTATGGGTGAAGGGTTAGGCTTGGGCTAAAGGTGGGTGGTTGGGTTAGTGGTTAGTAAAAAGGGCGAAAGGCGTAACAAACGTCGGTTTGAAAGACTTTTTATTTTTTCATATTTTTTATTTTATTTTGATGAATTGTTCAAACAAAGTTATTTTTGATAAAATTTGTTTGTTTATTTGGTTTCATCAAAATATATAAAAATATAGATATAATTTTTTTTATTTATTTTTTTTTTCAGGAAGTCATAAGAGAACCGAACGTTGTTACTAAAAAGGGGTTAAAAATAAAAAGGTTTAGGTGGGTAAAAAAGGTTGTTTTGGGTTGACAAATGAAAAGGTTTAGGCTCAAAGGGGTTAACTAGGGGGATTTTGGGTAGGTGGTAAAAAAAATGAAAAAAAAGGTGTAGAATGAAAAAGGGTTAGTCATAATGCCTCCATCATTTACTTACTCGGGTTTAAGTTGGTAAGGACCGAGAATGTATTGTTGTGGCAAGTTATAGAGTCGTACGAACCAAGCAGCTATTCACACAAGAAACGAAAAATGAGCATTTAGTGTAAAGATATATATTTGTATGCTCATTAAAGGCTCAAAACTCACTTTTGTGGGAAAAGGGTTTTTTATGTGATCAAGTATATATAATCAAATTTTAACTAAGTTTGTCATGCCTTTTCATATGTTTCTTATGTTGGTTCTTTTTATCACGACGATATCGGTTGTAAATTTGTAAAAATATAACCTTGTTAAGACTTGAATTCCCAACTTAAACTTAGACAAGTAAAAAAAATTGAAAAATTTTGGAAAAAATTTGGGGTGATTAGCGGTTCCAATAGAGTTTTGTGTAAGGCTTGTTATTAGGACTTGCAAAATTCAAGGTTTTAGCATCCCCCCACACACTTAAATTACACCTTGTCCTCAATGTGTCCCAAAAATAAGTTTTTAGGTTGATTGAATGTGTAAAATGATGTTAAAAGCAAAATTTTATGTTACTGACAGTCTGGATACGGCCCCGTGTTGGTTGGACACGGCCCCGTGTTCAGGTGCCAGTAACGAAAACTTACAGAAGTTGAACACGGAGGCGTGTTGGCTGGGCACGACCCCGTGTTTGGTAAAAATCTGCAGAAAACTTAAACAAACAGCAGGTCTGGGAGGTGGGCACGGGGGCGTGTCAGCCGGACACGACCCCGTGTGGATTGTCTGCAAGGCTGAAAAACAGGTTTCTTTCTCCGGTTTTCCTGTCCTGGCTTTAGTAGTACTAATGTTTAGCACTCTAAGCCTCGTTTGTACCTGTTTTATCAGTAAATACCACACCAAACACTACCAAACGTCCTAAATTACCATGTTAATCATCCAAACCATCAAGTTAAAAATAAAAACAAAAGCAGAAAATAAAAATAAGTTAGGAAAAGTAAATTGTTCAACACTTCGGCTCGCAGGCCGGGAATTGTTTGATAGAAAGGGAAATTAACCTGTGGGCTCTCCAACCGTCCACTCCTACTCCTTCTTCACCCGCCTAGTCCATGTCTTCATCACTGTCATCACCTCCTCCCCCATGACCCGCCATATACTCCCGGATGCTCCCGATGTCGTCTTGGATATCGGTGATGTTTCTTTCAATGGCTCCGACCCGGTGGTATGTGTTGTTGGCAAGGTTGTAGGTGTTCCTGGTGCACATAAGGTTTTCCTGCAAAAGATCATGTAAACTCTGAAAGTTAGGAAAACCACCTCCTTGTGAGGAGGATTGCCCCGGATCACCATGGGGTTGGTACTGGTATTGGGGAGGTGGAGCGTGAAGGACTAGCGCCTCTTGCGGGTTCTATGCATGGCCTTGCATCCTTTGAAAGCTTACCGATCCATCTTCCGCCTCATAGAATAGGTTCACGGCGCGACAAATGTGCACATCGACCCGTCCTGACCATGGGCTCCTTTTGAAAGACCTAGGTATGCGCGTGAAGTGCTTGAAGAGGCGGTACACCCATCCCCCATAGAAGATAGGGGTTGGTGCATGAGCAAGCCGGTTCAGATGCATGTTCCGGAGTAGGAGGAATGGAACATCGAGGGGTCTTCGGGTGTGAATGCAGTGGAGGACTACCAAATCTCTCAACCCAACAACGCCGCTGCTGTCATGTCTCTGGCTAAGGAGCCTGTGAATGTAGCGATAGAGCGGATCCCTTAGCTTAGTGCTCTTAGTACTGCTCGGATTGTAAAACCCATCACCAATCTGAGCCCATGCGGCTTGGCGGGCGTTTTCATCCAACTCTCGCATTCCCCCGGTGTTCTCTTCATTTCCCGATTCCTCTTCTGAATATAGCCCCACTACTGCCCCGAATTGCGCCATAGAGATCGAGTACCTAGTCCCGCCACATCGAAATGCAACCCCCTCATTGTCAAACGGGTCACACTTTGAAGTGAAGGTGAAGGTACTGTAGAACTCCAAAGTGCACTCGTGTACAGATCGAAGTCGGGTGGTTAGGGCAATCCTTAGTGGTCCGGTAACAAGGTTGTTGAACCGGTCAAGTTGGTTCCCCATGGCTAAGAGGTTCGTGCATGCTTGCCTTGGGTATTCTTCGGGTCTTGTTTGAAGTATGTCATATCTAGCCCTAGCATCGAGCTCATTGGCGTTGAATCTTGTGAACTTCTGCGACATCTGAAAGAATACACCAAAAGTCAGCACGAAATAATGAGATTTTCGAAAGAAACTGCAAACAGTGAGCTGGACACGGCCCCGTGCTCAGCGGGCACGACCCCGTGTCCAGGCGTCTGTTACTCAAAAACTTCATTTTTTGACCCGGTCCCGAAAATCTGAAAATTTTTGGTCAAGTAGGTGCGGTTTCCCCCGAAAATGAAACCCTAAGTGCCGTTTTTCCGAAAACAAACCGTTTACCCCTTCAATTTTATCTTTTTTCGGTTCAAAAATAAGGGTTTGGGGTTTTTATGAGAAATCGGGCAAATCTATCAACAATACAAGTGTATTTACTTCCCATTACACTAATCTAAACTAATGCTAACAAATTATAACAAAGATTTGAGGTTTGATCCGGATGAACTTCAAGAACCCTAGATTTTTCCCCAAATTTTTGATGTTTTAACTACATGCAAATAACTAATCTAACTACTAATGATGATAGAATCATACCTTGATGTTGTTAGAATGAGAGGAGACGTCGAAAATCTGCGAAAAATCGCCTGGACCAGAGCGTTTTTCGGGGAAACGGGGCGTGTGGAATGGTGTAACTGTTGTGAAAAGAGGGTTTTATCCCGACAGTTGCGCGGACACGGCCCCGTGTCCAGCGGACACAGCCCCGTGCCGAGCAAAGTTTTTAAATTTTTTTAGTGCTCGTGTGAGTGCCCGGTTTTCCCAAAAACTCGGTTAGAAGACTTACCGATTTCGATGTTTACCCACTTGTTCGTAACGTACCAGGTATGATGTGGATTCCTTTTATTCGTTGACCGTTTACTGCACCGTGAGGAAAAATATGGGTGATGGAAAAAGGTCCTGACCACCTAGATTTTAGTTTACCCGGAAATAATCAAAGTCGTGAATTAAACAATAGAACTTGGTCTCCTACTCGAAATTCATTAGGTTTAATGTATTTGTCGTGTAAATTTTTCATTCTTTCCTTATAAATTTCCGAGTTAGAGTATGCATAATTCCTTAGTTCGTCTAATTCATTTATTTGACAAAATCGATTTTTACCTGCAATGTCTAAATCTAAGTTTACATTTTCTATTGCCCAGTAGGCTTTGTGAGCTATTTCTACCGGCAAATGACAACTTTTTCCATAGACGAGCTTATATGGGGTTGTGCCTATAGTGGTCTTATAAGCAGCACGAAAAGCCCATAAAGCATCATCTAATTTATCGGCCCATTCCTTTTTATTTAAACCTACGGTTTTTTCAAGTATTCGTTTTAAACCTCTATTAGTCACTTCGGCTTGTCCGTTTGTTTGAGGGTGATACGCTGTTGAGACCCGATGATAGACCCCATATCTTGTTAAGATTTTTCGAGTTGATGGTTACAAAAATGGGTACCTCTATCACTTATTAATGCTTTAGGTGTTCCAAAATGAGAGAATAATTTTTTCAGAAATTTTACCACAACTCTTCCATCATTTGTTGGAAGTGCTTCGGCCTCGGCCCATTTAGACAAGTAATCGACTGCCACAAGTATATATTTGTTTCCTTTTGATGGTGGGAAAGGTCCCATGAAATCGAGTCCCCGCACATCAAAAATTTCACAAACGAGAATGCCATTTTGTGGCATTTCATTTTTGGAAGAAATATTACCTGATCTTTGGCAAGCATCACATGTCTTGATAAGATTTTGCGCATCTTTGTAAATGGTCGGCCAATAAAATCCTGAATCAAATACCTTTCGTGCGGTACTAGCGGCACCATGATGTCCTCCATATGGACCTTCATGACAATGGCGGAGAATTCTTCATGCTTCGTTGCCATGTACGCACCTTCGGATGAGTTGGTCAGCACACATTTTGAAAAGATAAGGGTCTTCCCAAAAGTAATGCTTTACATCAGCAAAGAACTTCTTTCTTTGGTGATGTGGCCATCCTTTGGTGACTATACCGCTAGCTAAGTAGTTAGCATAGTCGGCATACCATGGTTCTTGTCTGTATTCCACCATTTCCAGGGATTCTGTTGGAAATTTTTCGTTGATTTGCTCGTCCCTGGCTGCCTCCAAAGCTGGGTCTTCTAGGTGTGAAAGATGATCTGCTGCTGTGTTTTCTGCTCCTCTTTTGTCTTTGATTTCAATATCAAATTCTTGGAGGAGTAGAATCCACCTGATCAAACGGGGTTTTGCGTCTTGTTTCTTGAAGAGGTATCGGATAGCTGCATGATCTGTATAGACTACAGTTTTAGAAAGAACAAGGTAAGAACGAAATTTATCAAAAGCAAACACCACAGCTAGTAATTCTTTTTCAGTAGTTGTGTAATTTTCTTGTGCATCATTAAGTGTTTTACTAGCACAATAAATTGGGTGGAAATGCTTTTCTTTTCTCTGTCCCAAGACAGCTCCAACGGCAAAGTCACTTGCATCACACATGATTTCGAAAGGTAGTTTCCAATCGCGCGCTATCATGATAGGTGCATTGACTAGCATTTCCTTGAGGGTTAGAAATGCTTGATAGCAGTCATTGCCAAAGATGAAAGGCGCATCTTTTTCAAGTAATTTTGTTAGAGGTCTTGAAATTTTTGAAAAGTCTTTGATAAACCGTCTGTAAAATCCGGCATACCCTAAGAAACTTCTGATTGCTCTAACGGAGGATGGTGGAGGTAATCGAGAAATTGTGTCAATCTTTGCTCGATCAACTTCCATTCCTTTGCTCGAGATCTTGTGACCGAGTACTATTCCCTCTGTTACCATGAAAGGGCATTTTTCCCAGTTAAGGGCGAGGTTAGTTTCCTCACATCGGGATAGCATTCGTTCGAGGTTATCGAGGCATTGGTCGTATGAATCTCCAAAGATAGAAAAGTCGTCCATGAAGACTTCCATTGTCTTTTCTATCATATCATGGAAAATGGCCACCATGCAACGTTGGAATGTTGCAGGTGCATTACATAGACCAAATGGCATGCGTCGATAAGCAAAAGTTCCGTAGGGGCATGTGAAAGTTGTCTTTTCTTGGTCTTCAGGTGCTATTGGAATCTGGAAGTAACCTGAAAAACCATCCAAGAAACAGTAAAATTTATGCCCGGATAGTCGTTCTAACATTTGATCAATGAAGGGCAAATGAAAGTGGTCTTTCCTTGTTGCTTCATTTAATCGTCTATAGTCTATACAAACTCTCTATCCTGTGACGGTTCTCGTTGGTATTAATTCATTCTTTTCATTAGTTATTACCGTCATACCTCCTTTCTTTGGGACTACTTAGACGGGACTTACCCATGGACTATCGGAGATAGGATAAATAAGTCCGGCATCAAGTAGTTTGATGACCTCATTTTTAACCACTTCTTGCACATTTGGATTTACTCTCCTTTGCGGTTATATCACTGATTTGTAGTCATCATTCATTAAAATTTTGTGCGTGCACATGGAAGGGCTTATTCCTTTTATATCTACAAGCTTCCAAGCGATCGCATTTTTGTGTTTTTTCAAAAGTTTAATTAATTTTTCTTTTTCTACACTATTTAATTTAGACGAAATAATTACAGGAGAACCACCATCTTTGTCTAGAAAAGCATATTCCAATCCTTTTGGAAGTTCTTTGAGCTCAAGGGGTGGGTCTTTAGGAGACTCCTTATTTTGGGGCTCATCAAGATTAAGAACTTTAAAGGTTTGTTCTATGGCGACCTCTTCTTCAACAAAGTGGTCAATTTTTTCTTTTATATCGGGTGGTTCATCTTCATCTTCAATTAGGGGGTCATTATTGCCAAAAGGATATTTCATTGAACGCTCAAGATCTATGCTCCTTTTGAATGCCCCTAATTGGAGAGGTAGATTATTAAACTTCCGGTTTTTCAAAGCTTTATGAGTTTTTACAAATGGTCTTCCCAACACTAGAGGAGCGTCATCGAGGATGACAAAGTCGGTTGGAATAACCAATTGATTTGTTTGAACCAAGATGTCCTCAACTACACCGATTGATTTTATTACTTTCCGATTGGGTAGAAAAATGGGTATTTGAAGTGGAGCAATATCACTAATACTTAATTTTTCGAAAATGTAATTAGGCATTATGTTAACACAAAGATCTTTATCAATGGTGACGTTACTAATAAATGAATTTTGAAAGAAACATGGAACTGGTGTAATGTTAATTTCAAAAGGGTCTTCTTTTATTAGTGAAGTTTGATCATTAGTTAACTTAACACTTACCATTTCTTCAATTTTAGTGTTAGTGTTTAGCTCCTTTAAAAACTTAGCATGAGTTGACACTAAACAATGATTTTCAAAAGAAGGTGACAAGAGATTAATTTCCTCAAAATTAGACTTTTCTTGAATTTTAACGTTATCGGCCTCACCTCTTTCGTTGTTCAACTCATGTGTCGGTTTTTCACTTATTTGTTCTTCCATTTTTACATTTTCAACTATCTCTACGTTATTATTACAATTTAATTCTTCTCTTGCGCGGGACTCCTCTTCCCTTGCGCGAGATTCTTTTATGCAACGTTCGATAGTTTTAATGTGTTCTATTATCCTATCGGCTATGTCGGTGATAGTGTAAGGATCGGGATCCTCAAAGCTTGAATCCGGTTGTTCGATCCTTGGTTCCTCATAGTACCCATATGAAGTAGATGGTTCGCACCATTGTCCTTCATCGTAAGCATATGATGGATAAGGGTCGTAATTTTGTTCTTCATAGTACTCATATGAGGTGGGTTGTTCACGCCATGGTTCCTCATAATAAGTGTATGAAGGTGGTGGTTCATATCTTGACTCCTCAAAGTATGAGTATGAAGGTTCATACCTTGGTTCATCAAAATATGAGTATGAGGGGTAAGGTTCATACCTTTGGTCTTCATAGGATGTGTATGAAGTTGATGGCTCATACCTGGGCTCCTCATAATAATTGTATGAAGTGGATGGTTGAAATAAGTTACAATATTGTACCGAGTGCGGGTCACCACAATTAGTGCAATAGTCTCTCATGTAATCATCCTCCTCATAGTTGTAGTTGTAGCCTCATGAGTGTTGATCCATAGGAATCACTCAACAGACCACAACTGAGTCTCGGGACCAGAAAACAGAAATAAAGACGGAAACAGAAGCTGGACACGGCCCCGTGTTTGGCGAACAAGGCCCCGTGTTCAGGGTCTATATCTGGGCGTTTTAATAAAAGTTACTGGTCTCGTTGAGCACGGGGGCGTGTTTAGTGAGCACGGCCCCGTGTTCAGACTCTGTATCTGGGTATCTAACTAAAAATATGCAACACGGCCCCGTGTTCAGTGAACACGACCCCGTGTTCAGGCTACTGTAAATGCAAACTAAACTAAAATGCAGAAAAGTGTGCGCGCGTTTTAAAAAGGTTTTGAAAAACAGATTAGGCCTTCGATTTTAAGCTTTCTTAAAATCCTTGTGTCCCCGGCAACGGCGCCAAAAACTTGATGTGCGTGAAGTGTGTTATATTTTTAGGTATGTATTTTAAGCCCTTTTACACTTTTTAGCCAAGTTTTAAATTTATAAAACACGATATTTACTAACACTAAACACACATATGGGCAAGTGCACCCATCGTGGACATAGTATAGTGTTGGTAAGATACCGAGGTCGTCCAAGGACACAAGAGCTTTTAGTACCGGTTTATCCTCAACGTCTAATCAAATCAAAATGTTAGAAAAATATTTTTTTTAACTAAACTAAGAAAATAAAACTAACTAAAATGGTGAAAATAAAAATAAAAATAAAAACAGATAGACAAGATGAATCACTTGGATCCGAATCGTGTGTTAGTGTAACCTTTGATTATTTTCGCACTTTTGCACTTGTTTAAGAGATTATCTTAGTTATTGTAGTAGGCCCCTCATTTGAAGGTGACGTTACCCTCAACCCAGTAGTTTGAGTCAACAAGGATACAATCCTAAAGGGTCGGATTATTGAAAGATAATTAATTAAGTTATTAATGCATAATGTGGTAGGCCCCTCTTTGAAGGCGACGTTACCGTCAGCTAAGTAGTCTGAGTCAGCAGGGATACAGTCCTAAGTAGTTGGGTTAAAGTTTTAATAGTAGTTTAACTTATGAGGGGATCAAAGAGTTTGGACCCCCGCCATCCAATACCTTTGGGTATTGAAGGAGGTCCTACTGAATTTGACCCAGGTCCTTTGCAGGATCTGTACACTGAACAATGGCAAGACTCTTACCAAACCGTTCCCTTAACCCCCGACCAGGTAGCCAACATACCTCCATATAGACCATGGAGATATGAGTGGTGAAAATATTTTATTTTATATAGACAGTAAAATAATGTCAAGACACCACATACAAACGATAAGGAAGAATCACCTTCAACATAAGAAACTAGTAATTAAAGTCATTAATACAAAACCAATTAAAAAGTGCAAAAGATTAAAAATAAAAAGTATTACACTAAACACTTGTCTTCACCAAGTGATGTAAGAGACTTAGGCAAACATGGCCTTTGATTGTCAAGAACTCTTACGATCAATCTTGGATCCCGAGACGACTCACACACTCTATGATGGACAATGGATGATGGTGGTGGATGATGGTGTTATGGTGGTGGTGGGTGGTGGGTGAAGTGTGAGAGAGGTGGTGTGCCAAGGGATGAGTTGAAATGGCTCCAAACACTCCTATTTATAGGCTGAACAGAAGCTCGGGCACGGCCCCGTGTTCATCTGACACTCTCTCTCCTCATTAATTGTAATTCGCAATTACAATAAATGCGCCTGCAGCAAGTTGACCACACCCCCGTGTCCGCTGGGCACGGCCCCATGGTGGGCAGTAGAAGCTTCTAAAGGTTTGTCTTTTCTGCTACTACTTAGGCACGGCCCCGTGCTCGCTGAGCACGGGGCGTGTTCAGTCTTCTGTTTTCTTAGTTTTGCTTGGGAAGATGCTGTCGAGGGTTCGGGCATTCCACTTTTGTTCATTTTCTTGTATTTATGTTAGATTTTGCTGTCTTTTTGCTTCTTTTGTTAATTTGAGCTTATTTAATCCTGAAAATACAAAAGGAAGACAAAAGCACACTTTTTCCAACATTAGTACTAAAAAAGGGTTAGTTTTATGCCAAAATTGATATAATTTATATGTTGCATTTTGCGCATATCAATTAGCATTTTGCAATGTTTCATCATTTTTTATGCTGAGGGTGGTGCTTTTATTTCAAGCAAGCGAAAAGTATTATACGGGGACTAGGCCATTGCTTCCGCAAAATCAGAAGTCCCGGGATAATACCCCAGATATCACTAAGCATAAAGAACTAGTATCTCAGTAAGAGGGGTCTTTCAAACAAGATTTCAAGGGTTACCTATATATCCGAGAGATGTTCCCCACGAAATAAGTAAGTATGATATTTAGATTTATATCTCGAACACAATATACTAAGCGTGCAAAAACCTACTGGCATATCAGCAGTGAGACCATTTATCACAATTTAACTTTCCAATTCTTTAGCGTGCTGTGATAGTCTACTGATGTACTATCATTTCCTCTTTTTCACAACAAAACTCATTTTAGATTTTTTCATGTTTTTGTAATTTTCAAATTTTCAAAATTTCTAAATTTTTTACTCCCCCTAAAATCAAAATTATGTTTCAAATTTTGATTTTCTGGGAAAATTTGAAAGCAAACTGTACAAATAAAGTGACAAACTAATTTTCAAGCTTCAATTCGCCATCCACTTGGCATAAACAATCAGAACTCCCCCTGACAACAAACTATTTTCCCATTAAGATTTCAAAACACTTAAGTTTGTTTTAATCAAAATGGTTTTTCCGAAAAATTAGTTTTGTTGATTTCATACACCACTTATAGGCTTGGGGATTCATTCATCACTTTGTTTTCTTAACCACTTGAATGAAAGTTAAATCAAGTTCAACTTAATGAACTTCATTAATCACTTGTACGTGAAAATCTCTTTTTCAACCTCTTGTAGGTTCACTTATTCAAACATACCACTTGTAAATTGAAATATGACAATTTTTTAGTTTTACCACTTGTAGGTTTTTCAAACAAACATATTCAAGAATGATGCCGATTCCTGCTCCACGATTACCAACTTGGGAGCTCCGGCAAGTCCAGAGTTTAGTCATGATAGGTTTTATCCCAGTTACTAACCCGGGATGACCCATCTTCTTCTGGTTTTCTCGTTCTCTTTTCATAAAATTCTTTTACCCCTTTGACCTTTCTGCCAATCATTTTTCCAAAAATATTTTTAACTCTGGGGTTAAAAGCTTTTTCAATATCAAATTCTTTCTTTTCAGAAAAAATTGATTTGAAATCTCAACTTTTCCAATTTTTGTTTTTAAATTTTCAGCCCGCAGTTGTGGAAAATTTGCATCATTCAATAGCGGAACTGAATTTTCACCTTTAATCTCAGCTTGTGGCTCTTCTGACTTTGACGAGTCAGATTCATCACCAGAAAATAGCTCCTCTGATTTTGACGAATCAGAATCATTGCTAGAACTATCATCAGGTTTCTTAACAATCCATTTGTGGTTGTCAAGATTCGCTCTTCTTTTGTAAAAACTTTTTGAACTTTCACCAACCTCAAACTTTGAATTTTTGAAAACTTTAAATTCTTTATTTGGTGATTCATTTTCGACCATCTTATCTTTCAGTTTTTCAGAGACTCCCTGTTTTGTTTGGATTGCCTTTTGACAATTTCTGGCAATATGACCAACTGTTTTGCGTTGAAAACAGATTCTTGTCTCTTTCTTCTTCTGAGCAACTTCCTTCTGTATTTCCTCTTGCTTCTTAGCCAAGAATTCTTTGTTTGTCTACTTTCTGAACAATTGCTCTTTTTCTTCTTCTGATGATGTTCCTGAAACAAAAACAGTTTTTGGTTTATAAGTTTTCTCATTTTTATGGTTTTTCAGTGGAATAAAGCCAAGACCTTTCTTTTTGAAATTACCGTTATGGTTTGGTTTCTTTCGAAAACCAGAAACAGAACGGTAACCTTTTTTCTTGTTTAACCTTTGTTGATCTCTTGAGGTGTATTGTTTAGGTTTTTCAGAAAGATTTACATCTTTTATTTCAGAAAGATAAATTCTTGTTAGTTTGAAAACCTTTTTGATCATTTCAGTTTTAAGACCTCTTATTGGAAATTCTTCATCAGAATATAATTTGTCAGAATCATTCAAAGTATAAGCAACTTTAATTGTTTCGTCATTCAAATTAGACTTTGATAACAAGAATTCTTTATTGTAAACTTTTTTGCCCTGTTTGACTTTTGAACTTGAAGTGTCGGACTCAGATTTTGACTCAGACTTTGACTCCTCCGTTTCATCTTTATCCAATACTTGATCGACAACTTTCTTAATTATCTCGGACTCATGATCTGTGTCGGATGATGTGAACGTGACATTAATGTTCTCTGGCAAGTTATCTGAAGGCTCAGATTCCCACTGTAAGTTGGTTGCCTTTTTGACTCTTTCTGAATTTAGATTTCGTGGAGAATATCCATTTTCAAGCGGGGGTGGACACTTGTTATAGCCAAAACTTTGTTTCTTACCAGAAAACTTCACTTCAGTATCTTCTTTTGTTTCAGACTTCTTCTCTTCAGATGTCTTTTCTTCTTCAAACGCCTTCATGCCTTCCGCTATAGGATAAATCCTGTCAATCACATAAGAAGAACATGAGTAACTTTTCAACAATTTATTTACTCTCTCAGTTTCAGTTCTTTGAGTTTCCAATTTCTGTTCAAGTTCAGCATACATCCCAATGTAATAATTGATCATTTCCTGCTTTATCATGTATGCATTATTGAGTTTCTTCATGGCTGTAACTTGTTCACTGCTCGACTCATTATACTGATTCATGGCTTTGTTTAAGACATCATATGATTCTTTTAACCTGTTCATGTTGTGAATCAACTCATTGTTTTGCTTCTTCATAGAGTCACAATTTTCACAATTCTCAGACACTTTTTCTACAATAGCTTCCTTTTTAATCTCAAAAGCTGGAACTTCTTTAACTTTTATCACTCGAACCTCTTCTTCAACATTCTTATCTTTCTTGGCTCCAGAGTTTAAACGCTTTCTTATTTTTTCTGCCCAATAATCATCAGTAGTATATTCTTTAGCACTATCTTTAACAATTCGAGCAACAAAAGCTTTATGATCTTAAGTTCTGTTAGGATCATAATCATCCCAATTGAAATCTTTCCAACTGAAATCCTTTGGAAGCCTTTCATCATCTTGATCTGTCAGACATGCTTTACTATCAGCTGAAATATATTTATCCCAACTGAATCCTTTTGATGAACTTCCATCATCTTGATTAACAAGATACGCTTTCTTTGAATCTTCAGTCTCCTTCCTAGCATGTGCAGTTTGTGGCTGTTGCTGTTGATACGGTTGTTGAGCAACTTGATGATAAATCGCTTTCCGATAATAATCATTGCTTCCGAAAGGATTTTGAGCTCCACTTGCTTCACGGTTTGTGCACTCTCGTTTAAAATGCCCTTTTCCCTGCAACGAAAACAAGTAACTTTAGTTTATCAAATCCTAAAGTAGAAACATTTGCATCACAGAAATCATCTCTTCCCGTAATTTGTTTAAACTTTTCAGCTCTTCTCAATACGCTAGCCAAACACCATTTTATATCCATCAACTCCATCTCCTCAACATCAACCTGATCGTAATCCTCCTTTGTTAACATCGGATTTCCGATCCTTCCAGCAACCAAACTTCCATAAGACTCTAACACAGTTACCAACAGAGACATATGACTTTTGGCAACTTCTTTAGAGTAGTTTTGATCATTCTCAAGATTTAAAGCAATGTTGCATTGAAGTACTTTGCCACTCTTTGTTGCTGAAAAATTTGGATCAAACGATGGATATGAAGTAAATCCCATTTTGCTACTTGATCCTTGAGATAAACTTTCAGAAGAACTTTTTGCTTTGAAAGTAGTTTCAATCTTTGGTGCAATGTTGGTCTTATCACTAACACCACCTTTGTAATACAAACTGATGTCTTGTTCTCCATCATAGTTCTTCATTCTCGCTATCTTTCGTTGTTCCATCTCTTGAGCTTCAAGTTGTTTAATAAACTCACTTAGCGTTAGCTTGTCAAAATCCGGTTTATTTTTCAACATCATAAGATATGTGCCCCAAACATCATGTGGCAACGCATCAGCTAACTTTTCAATCAATTCATCTTTATCTTTATTGATGTTTAATCTGTTCATATTCTTCACCAAATTGCACTATCGTTCAATAATCTGCTTGGTGTTTTCAGTTCTTAATCCATGGAATAGATCAAATTCTTTCTTCAAAAGCGACTTCCGTTGTGTTGAAGTAAAATCAAGATGTCTTCTTTAATAGCTTGCTGCAAGAGACTAACCATCAACTTTTCATTTTTGTAATCCTTTTTCTCATCAACACCTATATCTTTAATATCAACTTTCAATCCATTGTCCTTAACCGGTCTAGTATATTGAGATTCAGTATGTTCCCATGCATCTAGGTAATATGCTTGAACCCAGTTTTCAAAACGTTCTGCCCATCCACTATACTCCTCAATATTCATGAGCTTAGGCGGTTTTTGCGTGGTGCCCGTTTCATTTTCTAGCATCGTGTTCTGAGTTATAGTGATCGGGCTAGCAAAGGCGTTGTAGAATTCGTTCTCCATGTTTCGGTTTCCAAATTTCACAAAGTCAACTTTCAAACGAACTGAAAATCCTCAAACGAACTGACACTAGTGCGAGCTGGAATTTGGTGCGAAGTAGGACTTTGATGCGAACTGGAATCTCAAAACTCAGTTCGTGTGGACTGGAATCTTCAGTTCATGTGGACTGGAATTTTCAGCTCATGTGGACTGGAATCTTCAGTTCATGTGGACTGGAATCTTCAGCTCATGTGGACTGGAATCTTCAGTTCATGTGGACTGGAGTTTTCAGTTCATGTGGACTGGTACACAATCAATCACTTCGTATGAACTGGGAGGTTCACTCCATGCGAACTGGAGATGATGTCATACTATCGGCTCGGTTTTTGACAAAATTGATCAAGTTCTAGGTCAAATTTAGGTCTATTCTTTCAAGGATTGTTTAAAACAGTATTTCGCACGTTATATGTGAAAATCAGTCCATTTTAACCGTGAAATCGTGATTAATTTTGAAAAAAACGAGTAGAAAGTGAGTAGAAATGAGATGTTGATGACGAAATCAAGGTGAAATGGTAAGAACCCTTCCTCCTGAGCTCTGATACCACTTGTAGGATCGTTTGAACGACCAAACGAGTCGTTCAGAAGAGATCTCGTCCAATACGAGAGGCGGAATCAAATGTATCGGAGTTATTTCAGCTGCAAACACACAAGAATTACTTTAACTATCTCTTGTATTGATTTGATGACGATTTACAATCTGGAGATACCTCGGCAGAGCTTCGTTACCGGAATTGCAAAAGTTACAAATGAAAGACTCAAGCTCACTATATATAGGCCAACCACTCCACATGAAGTGGACAAGCTCCAGTCCACATGAAGTGAACATGTTCCGGTCCACATGAAGTGAACATGTTCCAGTCCACATGAAGTGACCTTGTCCAGTTCATGTGAACTGGCCACTTCGTGTGAACTAGCTTGATTTGGCCAGTTTCCAGTTTTTCTCATTCTAGGTGACTTGATCTATCAAACCTATTACAAGACTCGATACAAGACGAAGTCGACAGACATATGCACCAACAGTTCTCATGATTCTCAATTACCAAAGTGATTCTCACACGATCCTACACACGCATATATATATATATATATATATATATATATATATATATATATATATATATATATATATATATATATATATATATATATATATATATATATATATATATATATATATATATATATATATATATATATAATCGGTCCTTGTTTCGGTTAGATATTAATAATGCATTTCTATATGGTGATCTTCAACAAGATGTACATATGTCATTCCCTGAGGTTATTATTCTGAAACTAAGACAAGTGTATACAAACTTAAAAAGTCATTGTATGGGCTTAAACAAGCCCCTAGAATGTGGAATGAAAAGTTAGTTACGGTTTTAGTTGAATGCAGTTTTGTTCAGATTATGTGTGATTATTCATTATTTGTAAAAAATAAAGACAATATCTTTGTTGCATTATTAGTGTGTGTTGATGATATTGTTATTACAGGTAATAATATAGATGAAATTACAAATGTTAAAAGTGTTTTAAAGTCTACATTTCTTGTAAAAGACTTAGGGAAACTTACGTTGTTAGGATCTGAGATTGATACTTGTGAATTAATTCAAGTTAAAACAAGCATTATGATTGCAATTCAAATAATAAACTCATAAGCAGGGAATTATCAACAACGACTATTTTCATTGAATCAAATGATTACTTGTTACAGTACAATTGACTCTACAAACTCCCCCTAAGCCTGATCACAAAACAAATCTGTTCGTACAAAAGAACATGTGATGTAGTGTGATGAATAAATCTCTAACATGTGAGATCTATTTATACTAAGTACAAAAGGTCTGGTCGTAATTGGCTGACATCACCCTAATAGTGACATCTAACATTCCTAACAGAAAAGATTCCACAGATGCTTGCAAACATTCGTGGGAATCTAATCTCTGATCTAACATACTAAACATCTGTTACAAAGAAAAATACTGTTACATTGATGAAACCGCTGATCTTCAAACCGTTTTTGCTTCATATCAAACATCTTTTTAGACTGAACAGATGTTTGGTCTTCTTCAACAACTCTTTGCTTCAACAACACTTTGGTCTTGATCAGTGCTTGCCTCTTCTTCAACAATGATTTCCAAGGCTCAAACAGATGTTAGCATGTCTTTAACAGATGCTCTGATTAGTGTTCAAGATTCACTATCTTTGGAAGGAGTCTGGTTCAATCTGACTTGTTTTGAAAACAGTTTTTCAAAAAGAGTTTTATACATAGAGAAAACTCGTAGGTGATCTTTTAATATTTCTTGTGATTTATTCTTGTCACCAAATTTACATACTTGTCATACAACCGGGAACCAGAGATCAGAGTCGGTCATTTTCAGTGCTATAATGATTAAGGTACAGACCAAAGTTGAATAAAACGCGTCTTACAGTTGGTATGCCTACCCCTGCACGGTATTCCATATGGCCATAATAGTTGATGAGTCGGGACGTACGGAAGCGGTACCATTATCCCCCAATTGTTTCAGTTATCAAGTAAAATGGATTAAACCGGGTTCTTACATTTATGAGCAGTCGTAGTTGACCCATTTATGTAATACCCGCTCCAAGTGGCGTCAAGAGTATTTACCTTTTTGCTAGCTTCCAATCAATATGATTATAATTTAGGAAAAAGCCACAAGTCTAAGTATTATTGACCCAAGTTCGATTGTCTGGGGGGTTCTATAGTTTAGAATGAACAGATTTATTATCTGTTAGAATGTATACGGGTCAAAGGTTAGTCCCTTTAGATATGACCCGTTACTTAAGAAGAGATTCGCTAGATTAAGCGTAATAGAATAGAATATGGTTCATACCTATCCGAGTGCAATAATTCAGTAGATAAAGGTTATTTAACCAAGCATTCTGATTTAGAACGGTTTAATAAAGTTTTGAGATGTTACACCTAGTTTATACGAACTAGGTTCGCATAACGAGTTATGCGCATAAAGACGAGTTTTAAAGGTCGGATGAGCATACGACAAGTCCAAGTAGTAAAACATATTTTAGTTAAAGTATATACTGATATGAAGTCAAATTATAAGTTTGATTTAGTTTTAAAATCATTCTTTTGGCTACTTTGACCATACAAGGGCATTGTAGTCATTTTTATAATAATTTCAATACTTGTCGTTTAACCCATCAAACGGACTGACATGCGGTATAACTTCAGTGAGTTATACTTAAGAATAACATGGTCCTAAAACTAATTTAAAACAGGCCTAAACATTGACCAAACGAGTCAGAATCGAAAGTCAAAGCAAAAGTCAAACTGCTTGACTTTCAATATAGAATTAAGCTCTAAACAAGAAATGATGAGTTGGACATGTTTAGACATGTCATAATATGTTTTACAAACTGATATAATGTCAAAACTTCAAGTTTTAATAGTTAGAAGCTTGATTAACGTAATTTGCAAAGTTTACGTTTTTACCATTTATTTAATATAATTGCGACTTGTTATTTCGCCTACTTAACGTGATCTTTAGAAGGTATAATCCCAGGGGATTATAACCTTCATTATTACGATCACGTAGACATGTTCAAATCGAATATTGGCTTGACCATAATGGTTATAACCGAAAGTCAAACTGTTTGACTTTTGGCTAATAACTAGCCTATAAAATAAATTTAACTATGAAAGAACACTTACTTGTGTTCTAGGAGAAGATGAACTTCAGTTGGAGGCTTCCTTGAATAAGGAAACTCTCCAAGAAAGATTTAGAGAAAGATTGAGAAGATGAGCAATTTGGAAAGCTTGAATTCAAGAGCTATTTGTACTTGAGGATGGAACACAAGATCAAGACAAGTGTCCAGAGCCCTTCTAGGATGTGAGCAAGTGTTAATAAGGTGTTAGAACCAGAGGAGAAGTGGCAACATGAAGCTAGGTGTAAAACTATGAAGTTATGCTTGGAGACCAAGCATATAAACTGCCAGCAGACCCCCTTACGGACCGTAAGGTTTGACCGCTTACGGTCCGTAAGGACCTTAGCGCACCAGACAAATTCCAACACCCTTGTGGACCGTAAGGTTTAAGCCTTGCAGTCCATAAGGGACCTCCAGAAATTGATTTTTGAGATTTTTACACTTTAAGTCCTTGGACTTTACATCATTGGCCATTTGATAATTATAGTCCCTCTCCTTTCTCATATTAAGATTAGTCGGAGATCCGGGATGCGTTTTAGTTAACGCACGATAAAAGTTTCTCTCCTTCCCAAAACCGGGATCAGTCGGAGATACGAAATACATTTCAAAGAACATAGAATATAATTTCTTCCTCCTTCCACATAGTCAGGAATAAATTGGAGGATTGAATATGTATCATTACATAGTTGAACGATAAATTCCCTTTCCTTAGTTGGAAATTCGGGACACGTGTCGCCTCACAATTGGACGAAAATTTACGGGTGTTACATTAGGTGTAAGTCTTCATCTTGTCAATGTGAGATTATGGTGTTTATAATCTCTGTAAGTGTTGAGAGGTTGTGTATTGGTTGTAATCACATTTGAATACTTTGATTTTGAGTTTATAAGATCTTGGTTTGGGTATATTGTTGTTGTGATATTTGTGAAATATCACATTGTTTTGATACATGAAATAAGAAAGACACGATTTGATGACATTCATATATTTGCTTTACAATATAATCAAGAGAAATTAATTCGTATATAATGTTCATCTCATTTGCATGTCACACCTCGACATGTGGTGGATTATCGGTCAGAACAAGATGATTGTCCAAAGCTCATGACAACCATTAAAATTTAAATGTTTATTCATATCCATATTAAAAATGTCACATAAACAAACAAAATGTCACAGCTTCCGACCCCTCCCCGGGAGCGGGAGCCGTGAGCCAGTCTGATGGTATCGGTGTTTATTAATTTGGTAGCAGAAAGTTTCACCAGGACCGTAGTTAGGAAATATTTTATCAGAGTTAAACACCAAAATCTTTAAAATAAATAATGGGATAAAACCCAAGCTTTTCTGATAATACGTTTATAATAGACAAGTGGGACAAAACTCGATTTTCATTTATATATATATTCATAGGGAATAACCCTAATTATTGAAAACAATTATCCTTTTTAATTAGGTAACTTTTATGGCCACTTTTCTAAGCCTTCAGTGCTCTCCAGCTGGCTTTTATTGGCTTCACACTAAGTTACCTGAAACACGTGTTTAAAACATTTTATCAGCAAGAAATACTGGTGAGTGAATCCTAGTTTAATCAAAACAGGTTTTATCAGTCTACAGCATTAAGGGCGGTCGCGCAGTTACATTTGTTTATATTTCTACCTTAATTACCACCCACGATACTCTCAATCAATGACTGGTGGTCATGTTACTACTCACAGTGTAGTAACAAATTTTGTATACAAAACCCCAACATACCGACGATAATTGTAGAATACAAATACTCAATCACTGTTTAATATAATGTAAAACATTTGAGGTTTTGTAAAAACAGTTTGCAAAAAGAAGGATTACTCACATTGCTATATTAGGAAATTTCCTATGGCTGCCTGTTATAATCTATAAATTTTAAATAATGCACAACCGTTAGTATAATAACCCAATTTACATATACCCTCCCCGAGACAGAACTCCAACAGCTACGTCGGGCAGAGCCTCAACAGTCGTTATGGAGCACTAGATCAATCGGGTAGCGTATCTAATACGTAATCGGGGTTAAAATACTTACAATGAGGCCGAGCTTCGCTATTTAGGGGGGGTATTATGCCCGAATATTATGTCTATACTACAGAAATTGAGAGAGAATCACGAGTTTTGAACGAAGGAAATGAACTGCCGATCGTTCCAATTTATAGGGCCTGATTTTGGGTTCCTCGCGCCCCACGAATCATGAGGCAAGAGTTTACGCGGCTCGCGAGGGCCCTAAAGGCGGCAAATGAATTGCTGAGTCATGGCGGGTTTCGACGCGTGTGATGCCACGTGGCACGCTGTGGGCGGCCTGACCTCCTAGCTGTCGCGCCCCGCGAACGAGACCTAAAGGGTCTTCGCGGCCCTCGAGCACAACCAGAATTTTGTTTTTATTTTATTTTTGTAAAATTAGAGTATTTAGGGTCCATTATTTGCATACGGGGTGTGTTTTAAGGCATCTAGGGACCTTATAAATATTTTAGGGGTGTCAGAAATACTTTTGGAGGGTTGTTATATCCTCCCCACCTTGTTTTAATTCTCGTCCTCGAGATTTGGGTTGTGATATCTTCTCAGAATTATGTCACGTTTCTAAGTTAGTAAAAACGGTTTCAAAGCGTCTTCGGAAGCATTTAATGGACGGAAGTTCTGAACTCCTCTCTGTTGGACGACAACTTGGAGAAAAGCAACTTATCTGAACTCGAGATAGTGCAAGAAACAATAGACAAGATAATTCAAGTTGAAACAATACAAGATTATCAAAAGAGTTATGTAGATAACAGATGGAAACCTTTTAAGTGGGAGATAAGGTTAAAAGTTTCTCTATAGAAAGGGGTAGTCAAAGTTGTTAAAAAGGGAAGTCAAGTATGTTGGACCATTTATTAAACGAATCGAGCTCGTAGCTTATCAACTACAACTAACATAAATGATGTATGAATTTTTTACAAAAACGCTTAGCAGACGAATCCTTAGTGAGATTTTTCTGAGGGCATAGAAGAAATTTGAGAACATAAATGTTTCGATTAGTTTCAAGAATTATTAACTGAACGTGATACAATTAAGTTTCACTAGATCAATAGAGACATGTGAATTGAATGTAAACGACCTTTAGGGACAATAGGATTCAATGCCAAAAGAGAACTTACTTTGTTTGTTTTAAAAAGGAACTCTGAATCAATAATCTCAACTTAAAGATAGAAGTATGAGAAATGATTTGTCAATAATTAAACCAGAAATCGGTGACGTCGATTTAAATGGCAAGGATACACTAGATAATATAACAGAATTTAGTGTATCATGGTCTTAATACATAATTATATCAAGACTACTTGAATGATGAATTAAACGGAATACATATGATTAAGGTTTTCTATTAGCACAAGCTATAAATTTATACAGACACCGCAAGGTGCTGTAATGACTGAAAGAATTCAATGATTTCGGTGACCGAATGAATTCACCGTTTTCGAAATTAACTGAAAGTTTCAAAAGAAGTGAATCTGGATATTCAATAGATAGGATGTTCAAATGAAGTAAGAAATGAAAATTCTAGGATTAATTCATAGATGAAAGAAATGTTGGAGGTACTTTGGAATAGGATTTTAGGTACTTTTATCTTAACACTTAACTGTATTAAGACTGGTTTTGAATCAACAGAAGACAGATATATTTGTACCTCAGTTATGGAAATGGAATAAGTTTAAATTTCAAAGAAATCGCCACCGCAAGGTGTCGTGTTTTAACAAATGATACATCGAAATTGAAGACTTTAAACAAGTTTACTATGATTCAAACAACGAGATTACCTTGAATATGATGATCTCAATTCATCATATGGGATTTTGAATTGAATGTATATTGTGAACAAGTTCAAACAATTGAGCTTGGTTTGGACATATTCCAACAATGGATGTATGTATTGACAAGAAATGGTTTTAATGAAAATCTGGTAAGTAACTTTGAAAAGAAGAGGAGTTTCCCAAGAAATCTGGTGACTTGATGTCAAAAGGTCAACATTATGTAATCGTATAGATTATCAGAATAAGTATAACGAAATATTTATTAGAACTCAAGAATAACTGATCTTTTGAAGTAAATTCACATGCATGACAAGTAATGCATGTATGACATAGAAATTTGTCGAGAGATGAGACAAATGAGAGTTGGTCATATAAAATAAAGACCTCTTATTGATGAAGTTTGGATTGGAATCAAAAGTCAACTAATACTTAAGTATAGACAAAACAAAAGGGTGCTTATTTTAAAAGTTGCGGTTATCTCCGGTGTTGTAAATATTTATGCGCTCTCCTTAGCTTCATCTGGTTTTCTATTCTCGTTGCCAGATGCCTTAGATAGTTTCAGGCAGTAGAGACGGATGTGACCTGGATCTCCGCATTTGTAACATACATTAGTTTCCCTTTTCTTTCTACATTTTTCCTCTGTAAGCCCAGCCTTCCTACAGAAGTTACAACGAAGTGTCTTCTTAAAATGGCGTTTTCTTGTGTGCTTCTTGTTATTGTTGCAGCTAGGTCGCGTGATTGCTGGTTCCATTTCTTTGTCCTTACATGATTTGTCGGAGCGGAATTCCTTATAAGAGTAGCTATAGGTAGTGGTTTTCTTTCGTTTGGAAGATGAAGTTTTGATACGAGTATCATGACCTCCATTGGTACTAGGGTTAGGTTTGAAGTGATGAGTATGCCGATAGTGGATAGTAGGATTCTCGTTTATAGGCACGGAAATTTTAATAGCTTCGACGATCGAAGGTGTATAGCATTTGATATTGCTTGAGCTCTTATATTTTCTATAGTATTTTTATCCAAGGAGTTTTCATTTCTAGCCTGAATTTCTTGATTACATGCCATTTCCTTTGACATCTGAATTACAAACATGTTCAGATATAATTATCACAAAACTAAGCAATTATACAGGCATATTTTGTTTAGCACAATTATAGTCATAGCTATCAGTATTATGCGTTGATAGATATATATAGTGGAGAGTTCAAATGAGAAGAATTTTTTTGTAAGAAGAAAAAAGAAAAAGTTTCAACCAATAAAAATGCTTCCTTTTACTTCATTTAATATTTGCATTTAATTTTAATATAAGGGTATATTGGTAAACTTACATAAATCACTAATTTGTATTCTTCCCCTTTAATAACTAACTAAATTTAATTTTTAACTTCTTTTCAAAATATATACTTTTCCAAATTAAATAAACAAATTAATTTAAAGTGTAGAATAAATTACTAGTTGTGTTGGATAAATTACGAGTTGTGTAGGATATATTTCGAGGTGTGTAGGATATATTTCGAGGTGTGTAGGATAAATTTCGACTGTGTAGGATAAAATTCTATAATGTGTAGGGTATATGTAGGGAAATTTTGATATGTGTAGGTTTTGTAGATTATATGTAAGATAATTAATGATTAGTTGACTAATTAATTAAAGAGAGAAAAATTAATGATATGAGTTTTAAATGAAATAGTATTTTACTAATATCTCCTTTCTTCTTTTTCTTCTCACATTAAATTTCTTCTCAAATGAACCTTCCCCTATATATATATATATATTATATTTCAACATTTCCTTTTAAAACATAAGGAAAATGTATATTTTATATGTGTTATTTCTCCCTTTGATGTAATATCTTTTCTCTATATTGCCTTAATTCAATTATATTTCCAGAGCTCATGACTGGATAGGTATTCAAAAATAAAGGTAAGAGCTTTATATGAAATTCTAAGATTCTCCGTCATTGACCCATTATTGTTTTTCAAGAGGTGGTGCTAGTACGGATATCCTTAAGGTATCTTTTAAATTAAAGTTGGGTATCAAAATAAGTTTTGAGTAAACATATAGGTTTGCTTCTTCTATTATATAAAAGCTTGTCCTTCTACAGAAGATATTTGATTATTACGCATACTATTAAGAAAATAGTGTCTTGCATATATATAAATATATATAAGTGTAAAGTTTTAAAATTTCCTGTAATATGTATATATATAATACTAATTCATAAGAATTCAATTACATAACTAATTGTATTAGTTATCCTGTGTATTCTCATAACTTTGTTTATTCCTTTATATTAACAAAATAAATTTCTATCAGATTTATTGAACATAATATTTTAGAATAAAAAGGAAATTCATCAAAAGGAATAAATTTAATAAAGATATAAATCTTCTGAATTCTTTTAGAACAATTTAATCTTGGCAGGTTGACTCAAATTTGGTTATAACATATTTGATTCAAATTCTTAATTTATTATATCTATTTATTTAAGATTCGTAATAGATAATACAAAGCCTGATGTTTCTAAATTCGATTCTTAATATATTAAGTATCGTTCTCATATCAGAATACATATGATTTAAATATAGTTTAAGAAATGAATTAAATTTATCAAATGATAAAAATTGTTTCTTCTTGAGATATATGTACATATATTTTAAACCATATCGTTATACTGTACTAAATGTTTTTGTACATATTTTTACTTTATAGATGAAATGTTATTTATAATATTGATACAAGTTATATAAAATATATACATCTGAGTTACATCTAATTTAAGAAATAAGTTTAAGCTATTTCCTGTTGATATATAAGTCTTATGTATTAAAATCATTCAATTATACAGTACTAAGTTGTTGTACATATTTTTGTTTCATAGATACAATTTTGTAAAATATTTCATATCCTCCATTGTATACGTATATGTGTTTAAATTTTAGAATCATCGAACTGTAATAATTCTTGTTCATTAATTGTATAAATTAAATTAAGAATTACGTTTTATAAAATTTTCTTAACATAACTTTATTCAAGAGCCAAATATTTTATTCTTCCAAAAATAGTATTATTATTAGTTTTACTTTAAAACAGAATTTAATAGTATTTAATTGAGTGTATTATATTAATAATAATGATGATAAATAATAACAGTATATATTGAAGAATTTTCTTAGAGAACGTTTGCGTATTAAAAATTTCTCTAGCATGTTAATTATCATCATATAATTCTGGAATATTAAGTAACTTATTAAATTTTGATGAATAATTTACATATATAATATTATATAATACGATAAAGAATTATAAAGTGATTTTCAAAGTATTTTAATTATTGTATCTAAACAATGCTAAAACATTATACTTTAAAATTAGTATGGTTATATGTTTTGTTGGGGTGTTCATCGGGTTTTTTCTTCGGGTTTCGGGTTTTTCGGGTCGGGTTGTTCGGGTTTTTCTCTGGGAAAAATTGACCCGATAACCAACCCATTTAAAGTTCGGGTTAATCGGGTTTGTGTTATTCGGGTTCGGGTTAGTTCGGGTCGGGTTATTTGGTTTTCGGGTTTAGATGTAAAATGAAAATAAATGTTTTTTTTTTACAAAATATTATCAAGATTCATATTGTTACTTTATAAATATCATCAAAGTTCAAAGATTAATTGACAATATACTATTATAATATTTTAAAAAACCCAAAACTTAGTGTTCCATCTATTAAAGACTCAAAATCTAAACACTTTTATAAGAAAAAAAACAATAAATGTTCGGGTTTTTTTTCGGGTTTCGTGTTTCGGGTTTTTCGGGTCGGGTTGTTCGGGTTTTTGGCCTGGAAAAGTGACCCGATAACCGAACCATTTAAAGTTCGGGTTGGTCGGGTTCGGGTTTCTCGGGTTCGGGTTTTTCGAGTATTCGCTAATTCGGGTTCGGGTGGCTTTGAATTCGGGTCGGGTTTCGGGTTTTGGATAAAAATGAACAGCCCTAGCCAAAACCTTGACAAATACATATCTTTAAATCGAGTAAAATTTTGGATTATATCATAAATCATAAAATATACTGTTTTCCTTGAATAATATTTTATATTATGATATTTCAGTGACATCATACCTAACAGTATTATCTTATATTTTTGATTAAGATATTAGTATCAATATCATAATATTATTATAATTTATATTAAATTATATTCACATAAACGTGTGGGTATGACATATATTACAAAATTAATATTATATTATGAATATATTGCCTTTATATTTATGTAACTTAACATATGGTAAGATACAATTAGGGGTTACACAACCTGAAAATTTAAAATGACATAAAAATCATTTAGGTATACTACATAAGGGTAGGGATATGGTAAAAAGTGTTTAAAATGTGAGAAGGGTAAGAAGTGTTTTAAACCATTGGATATTTGATCTAATGGTTGAGATCAATAGGGTATAAAAATGTAAATTGTGTTTTAATTAGAGGGACCTTATGTAAAATTGAAGGGCAATAGTGTCTTTTCCAATGTTTCAAATATGGTAACCGTATCCTACACAACCAAAAACACCTACATTCACTTCTTTTTCCTTAAATATCAGAATTAATGACCAAGATCTAAATCGTAAGCCTCTTTGTTTTATATAAGATTCAAGGCGTGGTGTTTTACGTTTAGAAGAACTGTAATCAGATTCATGGCGTGGTGTTTTAAACATCTGGATAAATTGACTATGATTCAAGTCATGGTGTTTTATCTGGAATCCAGAAAACATCGTATTGTGATTACATCCATGGTGTTTTAACATCTGGACAATTAATACAAAACATTCCTAGATTTTAAAACACCATGACTATGATTCCAGTCATGGTGTTTTATCTGGAGACATTGTTCATGGCGTGGTGTTTTAAACATCTGGAGACATTGACTATGATTCAAGTCATGGTGTTTTATCTGGAATCCAAAAAACATTGTATTGTGATTACATTCATGGTGTATTAACATCTGGACAATCAATACAAACATTCCCTGATTTTAAAACACCATGACTGTATCACGATTCAAGTCATGGTGTTTTTGGGAATCCGAATGTTGTTTTATACCTTCAAAATAATCAAAATCATTTCAGACGTTAAAACACCATAACTGTATCGTCTTGTTCCATTGACTAATCCATTATGAACTCGATCCGTTCATCATAATTCGATTGTCCATAGAAAACCATAATGTAACATGTATCATCCTGTTGCGTCGAACTGTCCACTATATCATGAATGCTGCAATTTAAAGATGATGAAAGAAGATATGAACAATATATGATTAAAAGATGTTGCGATTAAAAGATGATGAAGAAGATAAAACAATCAGATGTATAAAATCGTAAAAACAAATATGTTTCTTAAAATTTCTCCTAAAATAGTTAACACATGATCTCATTTCCTTTAATTGACTTTAACAACTATTAGGAGTAAATTACATTATTACCCTTATTCATTAATACAATTGATGGAGACGTGTCAACAGCAGATTAATTCTTACACTTCTCACACTTTGGGCACTTTTTACAGGATCCTCTACCTACTACATAATATTTTAATATTTATATTATGGTATTTTTTTCAAATACCATGCCGGAATTGTGTTACCTTATATTAATATTAATGTTAATATTATAATATTATAATATTATTATAATATCGTAAAATTCATATTGAATTAATTTCATATAAATATATGATATACATATAATATATCGTGAAATTAATAAGACATAACATTATTAATATATCAACTATATATATTTATGTATATATATATATATATATATTTTTCTTAAATATAGCCTAACTGTAATATACAGATATGGGTAACACATTTTGGGGGTTCAAATTCGTTAAATGGCATAAAATCATGATAAACACATTAAGATTTTATGTTCACAGGATAACACATACGATATTAATTTCTAACACAACATAAATGTTTAAGGTTTAGGTATTAGAAGAACACTTAAATGGCTAAAACAAGTGGCTTAGCTCTGATACCACCTCCTGTCACAGCCCCCAACCCTTCCCCGGGAGCGGGAGGCGTGAGCCAGTCTGATGGTATTGGTGTTTATTAATTTGGCAGCGGAAAGTTTCATCAGGACTATAGTTAGGAAATATTTTATCAGAGTTAAACACCAAAATCTTTAAAATAAAAAATGGGATAAAACCCAAGCTTTTCTGATAATACGTTTATAATAGACAAGTAGGACAAAACCCGATTTTCATTTTAATATATTTATAGGGAATAACCCTAATTATTGAAAACAATTCTCCTTTTTAATTAGGTAACTTTTATGGCCACTTTTCTAAGCCTTCAGTGCCCTCCAGCTGGCTTTTATTGGCTTCACACTAAGTTACCTAAAACACGTGTTTAAAACATTTTATCAGCAAGAAATACTGGTGAGTGAATCCCAGTTTAATCAAAACAGGTTTTATCAGTTTACAGCATTGAGGGCGGTCACGCAATTACATTTGTTTATATTTCTACCTTAATTACCACCCACGGTACTATTAATCAATGACTGGTGGTCATGTTACTACTCACAGTGTAGTAACAAATTTTGTATACAAAACCTCAACATACCGACGATAATTGTAGAATACAAATACTCAATCACTGTTTAATATAATGTAAAACATTTGAGATTTTGTAAAAACAGTTTGCAAAAAGAAGGATTACTCACATTGCTATATTAGGAAATTTCTTGTGGCTACCTGGTTATAATATATAAATTTTAAATAATGCACACGTGTTATTATAATAACCCAATTTACATTAGTTATACCCTCCCCAAGACAGTACTCTAACGGTTACGTCGGGCAGAGCCTCGACAGTCGTTACGGAGCACTAGATCAATCGGGCAGCGTATAATACAACCAGGGTTATAATACTTACAATGAGGCAGAGCTTCGCTATTTAGGGGGGGTATTATGCCCGAATATTATGTCTACACTACAGAAATTGAGAGAGAATCACGAGTTTTGAACGAAGGAAATGAAGTGCCGATCGTTCCAATTTATAGGGCCTGATTTTGGGTTCCTCGCACCCCGCGAATCATGAGGCAAGAGTTTACGCGGCTCGCGAGGGCCCTAAAGGCGGCAAATGAATTGCTGAGTCATGGCGGGTTTCGACGCGTGTGATGCCACGTGGCACGCTGTGGGCGGCCTGACCTCCTAGCTGTCGCGCCCCGCGAACGAGACCTAAAGGGTCTTCGCGGCCCGCGAGCGCAACCAGAATTTTGTTTATATTTTATTTTTTGTAAAATTAGAGTATTTAGGGTCCATTATTTGCATACAGGGTGTATTTAAGGCATCTAGGGACCTTATAAATATTTTAGGGGTGTCAGAAATACTTTTGGAGGGTTGTTATATCCTCCCCACCTTGTTTTAAATCTCGTCCTCGAGATTTGGGTTGTGATATCTTCTCAGAGTTATGTTACGTTTCTAAGTTAGTAAAAACAGTGTCAAAGCATCTTCAGAAGCATTTATCAGACGAAAGTTTTGAACTCCTCTCTGTTGGACGGCAACTTGGAGAAAAGCAACTTATCTGAACTCGAGATAGTGCAAAAAACAATAGACAAGATAATTCAAGTTAAAACAATACAAGATTATCAAAAGAGTTATGTAGATAACAGATGAAAACCTTTTAAGTGGGAGATAAGGTTAAAAGTTTCTCTATAGAAAGGGGTAGTCAAAGTTGTTAAAAAGGGAAGTCAAGTATGTTGGACCATTTATTAAACGAATCGAGCCCGTAGCTTATCAGCTACAACTGACAGAAATGATTTATGAATTTTTTATAAAAACGCTTAGCAGGCGAATCCTTATTGAGATTTTTCTGAGGGCATAGAAGAGTTTTCAGAACATAAATGTTTCGATTAGTTTCAAGAATTATTAACTGAACGTGATACAATTAAGTTTCACCAGATCAACAGAGACATGTGAATTGAATGTAAATGACCTTTAGGGACAATAGGATTCAACGCGGCAGAGCTTCGCTATTTAGGGGGTATTATGCCTGAATATTATGTCTACACTACAGAAATTGAGAGAGAATCACGAGTTTTGAACGAAGGAAATGAACTGCCGATCGTTCCAATTTATAGGGCCTGATTTTGGGTTCCTCGCACCCCGCGAAGGATGAGGCAAGAGTTTACGCGGCCCGCGAGGGCCCTAAAGGCGACAAATGAATTACGGAGTCATGGTGGGTTTCGACGCGTGTTATGCCACGTGGCACGCTGTGGTGCGGCCTGACCTCCTAGCTTTCGCGCCCTGCGAACGAGACCTAAAGGGTCTTCGCGGCCCGCGAGCGCAACCAGAATTTTGTTTTTATTTTTGTAAAATTAGAGTATTTAGGGTCCATTATTTGCATACGGGGTGTATTTTAAGGCATCTAGGGACCTTATAAATATTTTAGGGATGTCAGAAATACTTTTGGAGGGTTGTGATACAAAATCCAAATAATCCATACATTAATCAAAAAATTAAACATAAACAAATATCCTGTTTATTTATCTAAGGCGAATCCTATGTGATCTTCATCCATGCTCATCATACTTGATTTCCCATATCATGCGTAAAATAATTTTTGGGTCAACATATGTTGGTGAATAAATCTACATATAAGTAAAAAGATTTGTTTTTATCATTTTTAAAATGTTTAACATGCAATTCAAGTGTGATGAGATGAACAAAAATAAATAAACATCAACAATAAATAATTAAATACCAACCAATGCGATAAGCGATAATGCGTTAATGCGATGCTATAATGCGAGACTCAAGCTTCAAAGAGCGAATCTAAATGATGGTGGCGATACCAGGCTCAACCCATGGCCATGGGGAACTTTGTAAGCCAGTTGATCCACCTGTGTGATGATAGAGACACAAAGCGGTAAACAAATAAGCAACAAATATAACTAACACATTTGTTTTGCATGCTTTGATATCTATATTGAAAGTGAATTTGTGAACAATGTGACATATGATACACCCCAAAATGGTTAGTTATAAAAAAGGGGAAATGAAAGATCTACTCATTGTTTACGTTTTGTGATCCTTGATAATTACCACACGAAAATGAGAAAACTCCAAAAGGCAAGATTACCCTAAAATATAAAATACAAAAATACTAAACAACCAATACATATACCAACATGAAATTGAATGCTAATATTTGAGGACTTTTGTATAACCTAAATATATAATAACTTCCAATGCGACAATTAAAATAGTATTGTAAAATTTAAATATATGAATGTAACACTAGTGGTAATAACCTAAAATTGTTTATGTCATTATATATATATATATATATGTATATATATATATATATATATATAGGGTAGCGCAGGGTTCATGCGAGAGCGAACTTTAGGGCGAGAACCATGAGAACTAGTGTGAACACAACGAAAACTACTTAAAAATCCTTAAAAACACACACATCTAAAAAAATTTCACCTAAACCGCAACTTCTTATTAATATTTTTTTTCAAAATTTTTAAATTCGAATAACAATTACTGATGCACATGTGCATGTGTCATATTTCTTGACAACACCTATACAATTTCCCTTCCATCTACACTACCATCTGTAATATACTACCAATATTATATAATTTCCCATCCGTCTACACTACCACGATTTATAAAATTAAAACCCTAATAAATATTTTTATAAAATCACTAAGGTCATTCATATTGATGCACATATGCATAACTTACACGGTAATGAGAGAATTAATGTTCATGCACATATGCATTGTTGGTTATCTTATGGGTTGTTTATTATTGTAGATCAATAAATGGAAAAAAAAGTAAAGAAGGTAACTTTTGTTTTAAAAATCAATGAATAAAGGGTAAAAAATGTCTGATGCTATGGAGGATGATGACGTAATGGTTAATCAAAGAGTAAAAAAAGTTGTTTATTATTTAATGATGCAGTTGGGAAGAGATGTACATGTGCATCACTTTATAATTTTCCTCTTAAATGATGTTGTCATTTGTATGCATATATGCATATTTTGGTTAATTTTATCTGGTGGTTGATGGTTTGGTTATATTTGTCTGTTTATGATATAATATGTTGTTTGGTATGGTATGAAGGTTGGTGATACACATGTGCATAGTTTGAAATATTATACATGTTGGTAATGTATTACGGATGGTAGTGTATATGGAAGGAAAATTGTATAATATTGGTAATGTGTTACGGATGGTAGTGTTAATAGAAGGGAAATTGTATAGGTATTGTCAAGAAATAATATGACATATGCACATGTGCATCAGTAATTATTATTCGGGTTAAAAAAGTTTCAAAAAAATAAATAAATAAAATAAAAGTTACGATTTTAAAGGAATTTAAAGAAATTGTGTGTTTTTAAGCCTTTTTAGGTAGTTTTGGTTGTGTTCACACTGCTTCTCGTGGTTCTTGCCATAAATATATGAATGTAACACTGGTTATAATAACATAAAATTGTTTATGTCATTATACATATATATATAGGGTAGGGCAGGGTTCATGCGAGAGCCAACTTTAGGGTGAGAACCATGAGGACTAGTGTGAACACAACTAAAACTACTTAAAAATGCTTAAAAACACACACATTTAAAAAAAAATCCATTTAAACCGCAACTTTCTATTAATATTTTTTTTTGCAAAATTTTTAAATCCGAATAACAATTACTGATGCACATGTGCATGTGTCATATTTCATGACAACACCTATACAATTTCCCTTCCATCTACACTAGCATCCGTAATATGGGATGAGAAACTGGATTTTGAATGGTGTGTGTGTTCATGATTAATTGATGATTGGGATGATTAAGTGATGATTGCAATTAATCGTTTCAGCATGAATGGAACAGTGGTAAGTAGGGTTTCTGTGTGTGCATGATTAACTGTTGTGTTTAATGGCGAAAGCCCCCTCCCGACGAAACACCCTATCGACGAAACACCTTAGTGTTTCATCACACAACATGTCGACGAAATACCTTGGTATTTCACCACTTTCATATCGACTAAATATCTTGATGTTTCGTCGCCCTGAACAACAGACTGTGAACCAGAATGAGCATGTTATTGAATGACTATGTTAATGCCTGTTAAGGATGTTAGTTATGACCGTGGAAATGTAAATTGATTCTTATACGAATGGCACAACTAACTGTTAGGTACTAATATGAAACTGTCATATGAGGTGTGAATTTGCATGAGCTTGAATAGTTGCTATGTGTGACTTGGTGATCGTTGCTTTGAATGCACAATACGATTGTAAACTATTACGTGTACAATGTAAACTTTTTACGTATACATGAAAACCATAGGCTTTGACTGATTGAGTGTGAACAAGTAACTAATCATACCGAGCAAACCAAGGTGAGTTCACTGCTCTTTTTCCAAGCATGCGTCCAGGGAGGGACATCTTGTAAACGTTCCGGGGAGGAATGTCGGGTAATGGGTTTGACTGGAATGTTAAACCTGGGTTGTTGGTTAATACACGTATATCTATCACCCAAGTCCCTCATACCGATTGTTGCCGGGAAGGCAACCAGGTATTAGATAATAGCGCTATTTAGGTTTGGCACCCTCACACCGCACCGAGGAAGTCGGGAGTGAACTAATGACCCCCATCTTGACCATTGCTTTGATAGAGGCATTGGGGAATAGGGCAAATAATCTAGAGCCATCGGCGATAAGCGTGTGTTTAACAACATCAAATCAATGAAATGTTTTATACTCATAACTGGTAACTAAAACGTGTTAACAAACTTTGAACTCACCAGCGTCGTCTGACACACTTGTCTGCTTGCTTGGTCGTTAGATTCTTGATTATGGACTTACTATCTGGGAGTGCTGGAGTGGCCATGGATCAAGACTCTTGAATACTTGTTTTGTTGGTTTTGAACACTTGTTTTGAAACAGTTGATTAACAATTTACAATATGCTTCCGCTGAACGTTTACTTTGGTTTTAACTTATGACTTGGATTTATATTATGAAATGAATCGAATGTTTTATTTAAATATTTGTTATTGGTTCAATGTGATTGGTGGCTTGGATCCTGGTACGTCACACGTCCCGCGGTGTTCCCGCATGTGGTATTTTGGGGGTGTGACAGTTTGGTGTCAGAGCCACTGGTTATAGTGAACTAGGTTTTAAAACGTTTTTATAAAACCAGACTATAACCGAACAACTTCGAAAATCGACCATGACACTCAGCTCCAGATTGCAAGGTTCGTCTTTCGTTTACTTATTGCATAGCATGTCTAGGGTACACAAATGCATGATGTTGCACGTGATTGAACACTTAGCATAATAGACTGAACTCACGTGTATTTGCCTAAGTTATGTGGTTGATAGAGTCACAGTGTGATATCTCGTTAGACTTTCGTGGTTTACGTTTTGTGGTGTCTTGTGTCTTGCTGCTCGGATTTAAGGAACCTTTTAGCATAAGTTAGGGGGAGCTGAGATAAACATGCAAATCGCATTGTTATTATGGGTGCACACATAATAATCATGAGGGGTACATGTGGGTCCCAGTGAGCCTTAACGAGTGTGAAAGGGGTTCCGCTCTGTTCTTTGATGTAAACTTAGTAGACTGTAGAAGCCTTCGTGAGCTTTGACTTTTATCTTATCTCGACCCTTAACCTTTCCCATTTTGCATATAGAATCATGAGTGGACGAGGTCATGGACGTGGTCACATTGCGATGACCCAGGCTGAGCTGACAAACTTAATCAACACACGTGTGGCTGAGGCTTTGGCAACCTACCAAGCTGGTACGAAATGTGCCAGATACTCTCTAATCTTGTGTCGCGTACACAACTCTTACCCCGGTGTTGTATTTTCTTTCGTCCATTAGGTCAGCAAGCGCATCAGAATCAAAACCATCCGCCTGCTTGCACATTCAAGACATTCATGGTTTGTAAGCCACAGACGTTCAGTGGGACTGAAGGGGCTGTGGGGTTACTGCGTTGGTTTGAGAAGGCTGAGTCGGTGTTCGCTATGTGTAACTGTCCCGAGGGGGACCGTGTGGAGTATGCTACAGGCACTTTGGAGGATGGTGCCTTAACTTGGTGGAATGCCCAGGTGCAGATGTTGGGCATCGAGATGGCTAACGCCACTACTTGGGATGATTTCAAGGAGTTAATGCGGGAGGACTACTGTCCTCGTGACGAGATTCAGAAGCTCGAGAACGAGTACTACGATTTGAAGATGGAAGGGTCTGAGATTGAGGCATACACGAAGCGATCTCATGAGCTAGCAATCATGTGCCCTAACTTGTCACGACCCCCACCTCGACGAATTGAGTTGTATATCAAGGGCCTAGCACCAGCCATAAAGAGTTATGTCACTTCTGCAAACCTTAACAATCTACCTCAGATCATCCGTTTAGCACACAAGATTACTGACCAAGAGGTCGAACGTGGCTCATTGTCGCCACGTGTTTCTGCTACTACCTCTGCTGCTACAGCTACCACACCTGCTAGTGATAACAAGCGTAAATGGAATGATGCTGACAAAGCAATCAGTGCCAGTCAATCTTAGAAAAGGCCTGACCACAGCAATAAATGTAGTTTCAGTCAGTCGTCCTCAGTTAACCAAGGTCAGGGCAGCAATCAGAGTCAAGGCTCCTATGTTGGTAGGTAGCCAAAGTGCAACAAGTGTGGGTATCATCATCATGGATCATGTGTTTGGGCTTGCCATAGGTGTGACAAGGTGGGCCATATGGTAAAGGACTGTAGAGATCCGTACCCAAAGCAGCAGCAACAAAACCAACAACAGAATCAGCAGCAGCAAAGGCAACAACCCCATCAGAACCAAGGCTTTAAGAAGGGGTGTTATCAGTGTGGGGATGAGGGTCATATTAAACGGGATTGCCCTCAGCTGAATCATAATGCCAACGATAACAGCAACCGTCAGAACAACAATAACAATGCTGGGAACAACAATAATGGCAACAATAGGGGCAATGGAGCTCGTGGAATGGTATTTACAATTGGTGCTGGTGATGCTAGGAACGACGGCAATGTCGTGACTGGTACGTTTTCTGTGAACAACCTCTTTGCTTCTGTATTATTTGTGTGTGTGTGTTCATGATTAATTGATGATTGGGATGATTAAGTGATGATTCCAATTGATCGTTTCAGCATGAATGGAACAGTGGTAAGTAGGGTTTCTGTGTGTGCATGATTAACTGTTGTGTTTAACGGCGAAAGCCCCCTCCCGACGAAATACCCTATCGACGAAATACCTTAGTGTTTCGTCACACAACATGTCGATGAAATACCTTGGTATTTCGCCACCTTCATATCGACGAAATATCTTGATGTTTCGTCGCCCTGATCAACAGACTGTGAACCAGAATGAGCATGTTATTGAATGACTATATTAATGCCTGTTAAGGATGTTAGTTATGACCGTGGAAATGTAAATTGATTTTTGTAGGATCGATTTCGACCTAAACGAGTCGTTCGGAAGAGCTCAAATCCGTTTCAGAGGCGGAAACAAAGAAACGGACGTGTACACAGCTTCAATCACACTTTAAACCTCTTGTATATTGATTTTACAGCGTTTACATTTACAAGGAACACCGGCAATACCTCGGTATCAAATCTGAACCATGTTACAAATGAAATGACAATGAACCTATATATACTATTTCTGGTCCGCTCATAGTGCATCACCATAAAAGCGAACCATGTGATTATCCGTATAAGCGATCCCATACAAATCCGTATAAGCGAACCATCATGTTGACTTTAGAGCGAACCTTCATATTGGCCTTATCAGCGAACCACTTCAATTGACTTTTGTCTTCACATGAACCATCATGTAATTGGACCTCTTAATACAAGCACCTTATTGAACCTTCAGTTGGTCCAATCACAACATATGGAGACATGATCTTTGTCGTTTCCTTTTTTCAATATGTAGAATACATGAGATGATGCAATGTATGATGTCATCTATATGATGTCATCATCATATAAGATGACATCATGCTTGAACGATTCACAACGCAACCCGGACTCGACATTAGACGAAGACGACAGATGACTGCACCAACAGACTCCCCCTCAGATGTTGACGAGTCTAAAGTGTCGAGTCTTCAACGACTTCAGTCTTTATCAGTTAAAGCATCCTCAAATCTATCTCTTCTCTTTACATCATCACCAATAAACTCTCCACGAACAATCTTTACTTGGATGTCTTCAGACTCCCCCTTTCGATATGCTGGGATCGCAGTCTGGCATGTTGTAATCACAAAGTCTTCAGGTATCGGAACCTGGTCTTGAAAACCTGCACATCCTCTACCCAAAAATAAATTTTCTGATGATAACATGTAAAGATCTAATGAATCATTCGCAAACATTACACAAACCAAAATTGATTTTACAATTTGAAGAACCACTTGAAGAGATATCATTTTTGTTTTCAAAACAACACTTTCTCCCAAACCATCTGTTCATCATGTTTAGCACCCGGAATTTTGAACATCAACTTTTCAATATCAGTTGTCGAAAATCTTTTTGACTTTTTCAAAAATTTATGCTAAAACACACTGAAAATCTTTTTGGATTTTTTACAAACATTATTTCAAAAATTTATGCTAAAATGCAGTAAAGAAATATTTACAAACATTATTTTTGTGAGTTCGTGAAAGAGGATCATATCAGCTTATGAGACAAATCACCAACACCGTTAAGCTTCATTTCTTTTTAAGTTCTAAACAATTTACCTAGATTGTCAGTATACTGGTCCATTTAAATTTTCACACAAAGTTCAACTGATCCGAGATATGATATTAATGTTTTAAGCACTTAAACTTGTCCGTGTGTCCCACTACTTGAATATACTCCCGTATCCAGATCCCAATATTCAGTCTTACAGGTGAGTATACCACAGCTGATATCTGTAAGGGGTTAGGTGCGAAACCGTGAGAGCTCAGGTCAGAACTTCCGTTCAGCAGAGAGATGACGGCTCGACTTTTGGTGGGTCCCCTTTAGAGGATCTTTTTTATAACAGCAATGACTATCAATTTTATTGTTTCATCGATTTGCTGAGGGCGGCACTTTTTCAAGCATTTGCAGAAAGTATTATCCGGGGACTAGGTCAGTATTTCCATACAGCAGAAGTCCCGGGATAATACCCCAGATATCACTGAGCATAAAGACCTAGTATCTCAGAATAAGGGACCTTTCAAACAAGATTTCAGGGGTTACCTATATATCCAAGTTTGTGTTAACCCACAGAACAAGCAAGTTTGAAATCTAGGTTTATATCTCGTCACAATCTACTAAATGTGCGAAAACCTAATGACATATCCACAGTAAGATTGTTTAACACTTTTAAACTTTCCAATTCTTTAGCATGTTGTGATAGTCCACTGATGTACTATCATTTCCTCTTTTTCACAACAAACTCATTTTTGGATTTTATCATGTTTTTGTCTTTTTCAAATTTTCTAATGTTTTTGGATTTTCTGAAATTTTCTACTCCCCCTAAAATGCAAACACATTAACGAAAATTGAAAACAAACTGTACAGAAACATGACAACCGATATCAAATTGCATCAATTCGCCATTCACTTGGCATAAACAATCAGAACTTCCCCTATCACAAACCATTTTCTCATTTGGATTTCAAAACACTTAAGTTTGTTTCAATCGAAATGATTTTTCCGGAAAATGAGTTTGTGTTGATAAAAACCACTTGTAGGTTTATCATTTTTAAGTACGGGGATGTGGTTCATCATCTTGTCTATCTTTTACCCATATGTAGTAAATCAAGTACAACTTAATGTCCCTGATTTACCATTTGCAATCAAGCAATCTCTAAACCAATTGTAAAAATAACCACTTGTAAAAGCACACAATACCACTTGTAGGAATGTTACGTCTACATCACCATTTTACCAATCAGGATGCCGATTCCTGCTTCGCACTTACCAACCTGGAAGCTCCGGCGTAGTCCTCTCACCTGTAAACATTCAAACACTATTCAAAATCTTTCAAACAAACTTTTCAAACACTAGAAAGATGCCGATTCCTGATCCACGATTACCAACTTGGGATCTCCGGCAAGTCCGGTATTTTACTCAAACATAATGTCCACCCAAGCCTCACCAGCCTTGGGTGACTTTGGAACACATCTGTCCCACCAACATTTTGATTTATAAAACTCTTTAGCACCTTTTACCTTCTTATCAACCATCTTTCCAAAAATGTGTTTGACTTTCCCATTGAAAGCCTTCTCAACATCAAATTCTCCTTTATCAGCGAAGAATTGATTTGAAATCTCAACCTTTCCAACTTTCTTCATCAAATTTTCCTTTGACAGTGACGGAAAATTCTCATCGTTCATCACAGGAACGGAATTCACAATCTTTTTATCAACCAATGACTCCTCTGATTTTATGGAATCAGATTCATTGTCAGAACTCCTTTCAGACTTTACGACCCATTTTTGTTTACTCAAATCGACTTGTCTTTTGTAAAAACGTTTTGAAGTTTCACCAACTTCCAAAGTCGATTTATCAACACATTTCTTTCTCATATCAGAGTTAGAAGACACTCCCTGTTTTGAATAAATGGACTCTTGGCAGTTCCAAGCAATGTGTCCAACCTTTTGACACTTGAAACAGGTTCTTCTGTCAACTCTTTGAGCAGATTTTCTCACATTTTTCTTCACTTCAGCAAGAAACTCTTGATTCGACTGTTTCCAGAAAGGTTTCTTCTGCTCATCTTCAGAACTCCCACCTGAAACAAATTTTGTTTTTGGTTTATAAGTTTTCTGATTTTTATAATTTTCTGAAGAATTGAAACCAAGACCTTTCTTTTTGAGATTACCATTATGGTTTGGTTTCTTTCGATAACCTGAACTATAACCGTAACCCTTTTTCTTGTTCAATCTCTGTTGAACTCTTGAAGTGTACTTTTTAGGTTTTTCGGTAAGATTTACATCTTTTATTTCAGAAATATTAATTTCTGTTAATTTGAAAACCTGTTTAATCATTTCAGTTTTGACACTTCTTATTGGGAATTCCTCATCAGAAAATAATTTGTCCGAATTATTCAAGGTATAAGCAACCTTAAACATTTCGTCATTCAAATTATTCTTTGATAACAAGAATTCTTTATTATAAACCCTCTTAACCAGCGAACTCGGACTTTTCTCAGACGAACTCGAACTATCAGACTTAGACTCCGACTTTGACTCTTCATCCATATCCAACATCTGATCGACAACTCTCTTAACTAACTCAGACTCATGATCAGTGTCAGACGCTGTGAATGTGACATCAATATTGTCTGGTAATTCATCAGTGATTTCAGATTTTAATTTGATGTTTAGAGCCTTGTCTACTTGTTCCTCATTTGGTTTCCTGGGGGAATAACTATCAAAGATAGGAGGCGGACATCTGTTATACTTGACACTTGGTTTCTTACCAGTATCCTCTTCTTTTCCTTTCTTCTTGAAAGCTTCAAGACCTGCGACAGTAGGATAAACACGATCAATCAGATAATCACAAGTAGTATAACTCAAAAGTAGTCGGTTGATCCTTTCACTCTCGATTCTCTCAAGTTCCAACTCCTTCTTCAAATTTGCACAATCTTCAATGTAATCATTTATGACACTTTGCTTTGTCATCAAAGTTGCACTCATCTTGTCATTTGCTTTTTCAAATTCTGCATTTGCTCTTTTCAAACTATCAACTGTCCTATTCAGTACATCGTATGACTCTTTCACATACTTCACATCAGACAATAAATCTTCTTTCATTTTCTCTAGGTCAGCAATCTTTCTACCTTTTTCATTACACTCTTTGCGAGATTCTGAACATTTCTCATAAGGCTTAGTAACTTCAACAACCTTTTCAACTATCTTTTCGACTTCGACAGTCTTTTCAACTTCAACAAGTTTCTCGACATCCACTAATTTTTCAACTTCTTTCTTAGTCACTGGTTGTAACAACTGCCACTAAAATCAATAATTAGGACAATAATTAGTCAATAAGAAAACCCTAATTGAGACACCCAAGTAATTTTGCACTAACCCTAATATTTTCAGAATGATCAGAATCAGGATTAGGGCCCCTAAAACTCAAGGGGGTTAAACCCTAAATTGATAGTTATCTCTAAAACGCGTTGTGCAAACTAAAAATTAACGAACTGGCAACTCAGCAGACCTATACCCACGACAAGACTACTCTAGGCTAGATGTGCACCCCAGGCGAGTCGCGACAGGGGTCACGACTTCTTCCGCGACACGCGGGGGAGTCCAATTTCACGTATAAATACTAGGCCTTGGAACTTGAAATCTGTCTTTGGAACGACAGAAATTTGAGTTACGTAGACTGAGTTATTATAGAAACAGTCCAACACACACACACACTAATCACGAGGTGCTGCCACAATCAGGGTAATAACCCGATCGCTATTACGATTCAACGTCCGATCGATTATAACTATCCAACGATAGTCCAGGTGCTGCTCAATTGAGCTTGTACTTTGAATATTTGTCGTGATTTCGACTTGAATATTAGAGTGCTGTTCGAATTCGGACTATGCTCTGTTATTCGTTATGAATCCGATTGAATTATCGAGTATTGCACTGATTAATCGTTGTGAGGGTTTAATCTCGTGAATTGACGTAACTGCTGTATTAGTTACTAACCTGCCTGTGTGTGCATTGTGTTAAATTAGGTTTAATCAAGGCTAATCAGTAGGCTTATATCTTGCTCATTAATCTGCAATGTGAGTCATTCTTCTTTTTAAACTGTTTTCCCACAGTTTGTGAGTAAGTATTACAAAACTCCAAGTTATTTTCAAAGGTTATAATTACAGGGATTAAGTCTATGTAATCACCAAGTTACAGCCGGTATGTGGGGTTTTGTATACATTACTTATTTCCCGTCACACTTGGATAAACGGGTGGCCAAGGGGTGATCTGACCACAGTCACAGACACCATTGGACAAATGGGCTAGCCAATGGTTGGTCGAGTGACAAATACTGTGGGTAGTTGGTTTGATATCAGAAACATTGTAATTCCCCTTAATACTGTAATTTATAACTAACGGGTCGTTTTAGAAAACAGAATGATTCACTCAGTATTTCCCCGCTGACAAAGCCTTTTTCAAACATGTTTCAGGTGATCTGTGTGATCCAGGAAAAGTGCAGTAAAGCACTACAAGCTCAGAGAAGTGGCTCATTGTGAATAAATAAATAAAACATGTTTTGGCAAATAATGATTTCTGTGTGGAATCAACGTATTGTAAATTTAGGGAATTTATCCCTAAAACTTTGTATAATATATTAAACGAGCATTTTTACGGTGAAAAGATCCTGTAATAAAAGACTTCCGCTGCCGCATAAATCAGATACCACGGGTACCACTGGACTGCTCGCGGCTCCCGATTCCGTCCAGAGTGGGTCGGGGGTCGTGACAGAAGGTGGTATCAGAGCTAGTAATTAATAACTATTGAGCCACTGATCGAGCCACTGATTTAAGCCTATTACGGAATTAAGTATTTGACAAAATACTTAATCCTACTAGTTATCATTCTGTGATTATTTGTTGTACTAACTGATTATTTGTTAGTTACAGTATGGGTAAACAAAAGCTGTTTGCTATCTACCACAAATTAGATATTGTATCTTCTTCTAAAAACCCAGTAAACCTAGAAGAAGGAATCTTTGTCCGCAAGGCAAACTATGAGAATCCTCTTTCCCCAGAGAAAAGGGATTCGATACTTAAAAAGAGTCAGGAGAAAAAGAAACCCCGAACCAAGAGAGTTAGGTTTAACCCAGAAGTCCAAGAGTTGGGTAATAGTACACCTTGGGAAGATAAAATAGACAAGAAATGGGCAAATCTCTATATGCTAGCTACTGTAGCAGAAAATGCCAACCTCTAAATATCCGATAAGTTGGGTCTAGTAAGAAAAATCACAATCCAGTAAATAAATAAAGTCCTAGTGTGTTTATTTCTGTTGTCCTTTGTATAAATTAGTATGCAATAAAACTTCAGTGTTTGTTTGTTAAACTTTGTTCCAAAGTTTTAACATTACATTCTTGTATTTTGCATATATACTATGCAGCATGAATGAGATATCGGAAGCATTCCAGAATCTCAACTTATATCCAGTGCCTATCGAAGTCTCTTACGACTTTACTGGTTACATTGCTGACATAGAAGAACCTGTGGAATTCAAAGCTCCAATGCTGGAAAAAGCCAAACCTAAAAAGAAGAGAAGATACGTAGGGTGGAGGAAAGTACGCCGTAGGAAACCAACTACTAGGAGACTTCCTAAAATAGAAAATCCTGTGAGCATGAACAAGGGAAAGGAAATAGAAACTGGAGAAAGTTCGAAACCACCAGAAAAGGAAATAGGAATAGATCTTAAGCAAAAGGGAATAGAAATTGGCGAAAGCTCTAAACAGTCTGAGGAAATCACGTTCCAGGACGAAATAGACCGTCTACTAGATAATTGTGATGTTCTAGAGCCTATCAACGATAATCTATTCTCTTATCCTGCTACAGCCCAATTCCCACTAAACCTAGGACCAGCTATTCCAGACCCACTAGTTCACACCAGACCATTAGGCCAAATGGAGGAATGGTGGACTAATGACTGGAAATTCCAAAATATAGTTAATAGTCCCTATAGTTTTCTCCCACAGTTTGATCCATAACCTATCCCTAATCCGCCAATGAGCTATGAAAATCTAGCTGAGTTACGTCAGTTTGGTGAAGAACTGATAGGCACCGGGAATAGGATCCGGGAAATGGGGGAGCAGATCTCTTGGAAGTACGACGAGAGGGACCGTCGTTACTAAAACTGCCAGTGGACCAAAAGATAGGAAGGGCTGGAAAAAGTTTGTCTATATTATAACTAATATAGTAAAACTGATTCTGTAAAATGGGCAATAAAACCTTGTAAGATATGGTGTGTACGGAGGCATATACAATATACAATAACAAAATGAAAGTCGAGAAATCGACAATTTTGGTTATGTTTGTATGTTGTAGTAATTTATGTATTCATCTGTGCTAAATTGTTATTAATAAGTTAGACACTAATAAATTCCTACTAATTAGCAGATGGAAAACGCTAACAATGAACCAAATAATGAAGTAAATCAATCTGAGCAAGAACCGGAAGATCAATATATAACCCGACAAGATATTGAGCACTTTATCGCCCAAGGGATAGCCAATGCTATTCCAGAAATTGTGGCTGCTGTTCAGAAACCTGCCGAACCACAATTAGTTCCTAGTAAACGTATTCCAGAAGATAACGGCAGTAACAGCATAAATGGAGGCGGCAATCATGACGATCATGATCCGCAACAGGCCCATTCCCTAAGAGAATAAAAGCTGCAACACCTGGTTGCACTTACAAAGAATTTCTTGCTTGCAAACCCGCAGAATTTGCAGGTAATGAAGGGGCAACTGCAACACTGCGTTGGTTAGAGAAAACCGAGGCAGTAATTGCAATAAGCAAATGTGCCGAAAAGGATCAAGTGATGTATGCATCAAATCTGTTTAAAGAAGGAGCACTAGAATGGTGGAACACGGTCCTCCAGGCAAAAGGGAGAAGGATAGCCTATGCAATGAATTGGGAAGAATTTAAGAGTCTTGTCGAAAGAAAATTCTGTCCCGAATACGAGAAGGAACAAATGGCAAACAAGTTCCTGAGTCATCGTATGTTAGGTGTAGACTGTCGAGGATATACTTCGATATTCTTTGAATACGCAAGGGTGGTGCCAACACTGGCTTCGCCAGAACCGGTACTCATTTCCCGTTACATCTGGGGGTTAATTAGTGAAATCCGAAACATCGTTAAAGCTGCGAGACCTCGTACCATTGACGATGCGGTAGAATTAGCTAACACCCTAACGGATGAATTGGTGCGCACAAGAGAAGAAGACCGGAAAAAGGAAATAGCTCAGAAGATTACCCAAGGGTTTCGTATGGGTAATATCAAGAAAAGAGGAACAGGGCAATCCTCATCACCTCCTTTCTGCAGAAATTGCAAAAAGAAGCATTATGGACAATGCAATATAGTTTGCAATTTTTGCAAGGCAAAAGGACATCGTGAAGAAGACTGCAGGAAGAAAACAAGAATTTGTTATAACTGCAGAGGAAGGGGACATTTTCAATCCGAATGTCCTAAGCTAGCTAAACTAGTAGACAACAAAGCTAAACCAGCTGAAGGAGCAACCAAGAAGAATGTACGTGCATTCCAGCTGACCACTCAAGAGGCCGAACTCATTCCAGATGTGATAGCTGGTACGTTCCTAGTACATGACGTATTTGCAAAAGTATTATTTGACTCTGGTGCGAACCAAAGTTTTATTAATACTTCATTTTGTCAAGCTCTTAAGTTACCTTTAACCACTCTTAGGCAAATTTTCACAGTTGAAACCGCAGAAGGAAATTCTGTGAAAATAGATAAAGTCTGGCAAGAAGGAAAAATAGAACTATTAGGCCATAAGTTTTCTGCAAATCTGTTACCAATGAATTTAGCCGGGTTCGATGTAGTATTAGGAATGGATTGGTTAATAGCCAACCATGCACGAATCCTATGTGACAAAAATGCAGTAGAAATTCAAACCCCTTTAGGAGAGGTAATTGTAATTACTGGAAATAAACCTCGAAAGCCACTGAAATTTATCTCAGTAATGAAATTGGCAAGCTATTCGAGAAAGCAGGAAATGGTGTATATGATTTCAGTAATCATTAACACTAAAGATAAGGAACTTCAGGATATTCCAATAGTCTCAGAATACCCAGACGTTTTTCCAGAAGAATTACCTGGATTACCACCTGATAGAGAAGTAGAATTTAGAATTCATTTAATTCCAGGTACTGCACCAATAGCCAAAGCACCATATAGATTAGCACCTACCGAAATGCTAGAATTGAAAAAGAAATTAGATGAATTATTAAGCAAAGGATTCATACAACCGAGTTCATCCCCTTGGGGTGCACCAGTACTGTTTGTGAAAAAGAAAGATGGATCGATGAGAATGTGTATCGATTATAGAGAATTGAATAAGGTTACGATTAAGAATCGATACCCACTACCTAGGATTGATGATCTTTTTGATCAATTGCAAGGAGCTAGGTATTTCTCTAAGATAGATTTAAGATCTGGATATCATCAGTTGAAGGTACAAGAAGAAGACATACCTAAAACTGCCTTCAGAACTAGGTATGGTCATTAAGAGTTTACAGTCATGCCCTTTGGATTAACGAATGCCCCAGCAGCATTCATGGACATGATGAATCGAATCTGTAAACCATACTTGGATAAATTTGTGATCGTTTTCATCGACGATATACTTATTTACTCCAAAAGCCAAAAAGAACATTGTGAACACTTACACGTTCTCTTAACTTTGTTAAGAAAAGAAAGGCTTTATGCCAAATTCTCGAAGTGTGAATTTTGGCTGCAAGAAGTACAATTCTTAGGTCATGTGGTAAATCATGAAGGTATCCATGTAGATCCTGCTAAGATAGAAGCAATTACAAAGTGGAAAGTCCCACAAACAGCTATGGAGATAAGAAGTTTTCTAGGCTTAGCTGGATACTATAGACGATTTATCAAAGATTTTTCTAAGATAGCCGTACCATTAACTAAGTTAACCTGTAAAGCTGCTAAGTTTGAATGGGGACCTAGACAAGAAGAAGCCTTTAAGATTTTAAAGCATAGATTGACGAATGCACCAATCTTAGCTTTACCCGAAGGAACAGAAGACTTTGAAGTATATTGTGATGCTTCAAAATTAGGCTATGGATGTGTGTTAATGCAACGCAAGAAGGTAATTGCGTATGCTTCTAGACAATTGAAAAAGCACGAAGAAAATTATACGACTCATGACCTAGAACTAGGAGCCATAATTTTTGCCCTTAAGATATGGAGACATTATCTGTATGGAAGTAAGTTTACTGTTTATACAGATCATAAGAGTTCAAGATATATATTTGGGCAAAAAGAGTTAAACATGAGGCAAAGAAGATGGATGGAGATGCTAAGCGATTACGACTGTGATATCCAATATCACGAAGGAAAGGCAAATGTAGTTGCAGATGCCTTAAGTCGTAAGTACCATGAGAAACAGAAACGAGTCCGTGCTCTGAGGTTAAATCTACAAGTAGATTTAATGGCACAAATCAAAGAAGTTCAGAAAACAGCAATCAAAGATGATGCTGAAGGAATGAAAGGTTACCTAAAAGAACTAGAACAAGGAAATGATGGAATTTGGAAATTCCATAAGAAACGAATTTGGGTACCTAAGCAAGGAGAGTTAAGAAATAAGATTTTAGAAGAAGCTCATAAATCTAGGTATACCATGCACCCAGGAAATAATAAGATGTACCAAGATTTAAGAAATAATTTCTGGTGGATAGGAATGAAAAAGGATATAGCCGAATACGTATCCAAGTGTTTAACTTGTTCACAAGTTAAAGCTGAACACCAGAAACCTTCAGGACTACTACAACAGTTAGAAATGCCTGTATGGAAATGGGAACTCATAACAATGGATTTTGTTACAAAGTTACCCAAAACCAAAAGAGGTAATGATGCGATTTGGGTCATCGTAGACCGAGTAACCAAGTCAGCTCATTTCCTACCAATGAAAGAAACCTTTAGCATGGAAAGGTTAGCACAACTATACGTGGACGAAGTAGTATCCCTACATGGAGTCCCGCTCTCCATTGTATCGGATAGAGATAGTCGTTTTACATCTCATTTCTGGACAAGTTTTCAGAAAGCAATAGGAACTCGACTAAATCTAAGTACTGCTTATCATCCACAAACAGACGGACAGAGTGAAAGGACAATACAAACTCTAGAAGACATGTTCTGAGCATGTGTAATTGACTTTGGTGGTAATTGGGATAGCCATTTGCCATTAATTGAATTCTCCTATAACAATAGTTATCATTCAAGCATCGAAGCTGCACCATTCGAAGCATTGTACGGACGTAAGTGCAGAACTCCAGTATGTTGGGCAGAAATCGGAGAAAGTCAATTATCATGTCCTGAAATTGTACAAGAAACTACAGACAAGATAACTCAAATCAAGGAGAGATTGAAAACAGCCAGAAATCGCCAGAAAAGCTATGCAGATAATCGTCGCAAGCCACTCGAATTCCAGATAGGAGACAAAGTACTATTGAAAGTATGTCCTTGGAAAGGAGTCGTACGATTTGTTAAGAAAGGAAAACTGAGTCCAAGATATGTTGGACCATTCCCAGTGATCCAACGAATCGGACCAGTAGCTTATCGTTTACAACTACCAGAAGAGTTAGCTGGAGTACATGATGTATTTCATGTATCCAATCTCAAGAAATGTTTATCAGACTAATCCCTAGTAGTACCACTTCAAGATATAGAGGTAAATGAAAAGCTGAAATTCGTAGAGAAACCCCTACAAATAGAAGACCGGAAGATCAAGTTTCTCAAGCACAAACGACTAGTGCTAGTAAAAGTCAAATGGGAATCCAAGAGAGGACCAGAGTACACTTGGGAACTGGAATCAGAAATGAAGCGAAAGTACCCTCATCTATTTCAGTAAATCTCGAGAACGAGATTTTTCTCAAGGTGGGGAGGATGTAACAACTGCCACTAAAATCAATAATTAGGACAATAATTAGTCAATAAGAAAACCCTAATTGAGACACCCAAGTAATTTTGCACTAACCCTAATATTTTCAGAATGATCAGAATCAGGATTAGGGCCCCTAAAACTCAAGGGGGTTAAACCCTAAATTGATAGTTATCTCTAAAACGCGTTGTGCAAACAAAAAATTAACGAACTGGCAACTCAGCAGACCTATACCCACGACAAGACTACTCTAGGCTAGATGTGCACCCCAGGCGAGTCGCGACAGGGGTCACGACTTCTTCCGCGACACGTGGGGGAGTCCAATTTCACGTATAAATACTAGGCCTTGGAACTTGAAATCTGTCTTTGGAACGACGGAAATTCGAGTTACGTAGACTGAGTTATTACAGAAACAGTCCAACAAACACACACTAATCACGAGGTGCTGCCACAATCAGGGTAATAACTCGATCGCTATTACGATTCAACGTCTGATCGATTATAACTATCCAACGATAGTCCAGGTGCTGCTCAATTGAGCTTGTACTTTGATTATTTGTCGTGATTTCGACTTGAATATTAGAGTGTTGTTCGAATTCGGACTATGCTCTGTTATTCGTTGTGAATCCGATTGAATTATCGAGTATTGCACTGATTAATCGTTGTGAGGGTTTAATCTCGTGAATTGACTTAACTGCTGTATTAGTTACTAACCTGCCTGTGTGTGCATTGTGTTAAATTAGGTTTAATCAAGGCTAAACAGTAGGCTTATATCTTGCTCGTTAATCTGCAGTGTGAGTCATTCTTCTTTTTAAACTGTTTTCTCACAGTTTGTGAGTAAGTATTACAAAAGTCCAAGTTATTTTCAAAGGTTATAATTACAGGGATTAAGTCTATGTAATCACCAAGTTACAGCCGGTATGTGGGGTTTTGTATACATTACTTATTTCCCGTCACACTTGGACAAACGGGTGGCCAAGGGGTGATCTGACCACAGTCTCAGACACCATTGGACAAATGGGCTAGCCAATGGCTGGTCGAGTGACAAATACTGTGGGTAGTTGGTTTGATATCAGAAACATTGTAATTCCCCTTAATACTGTAATTTATAACTAACGGGTCGTTTTAGAAAACAGAATGATTCACTCAGTATTTCCCCGCTGACAAAGCCTTTTTCAAACATGTTTCAGGTGATCTGTGTGATCCAGGAAAAGTGCAGTAAAGCACTACAAGCTCAGAGAAGTGGCTCATTGTGAATAAATAAATAAAACATGTTTTAGCAAATAATGATTTCTGTGTGGAATCAACGTATTGTAAATTTAGGGAATTTATCCCTAAAACTTTGTATAATATATTAAACGAGCATTTTTACGGTGAAAAGATCCTGTAATAAAAGACTTCCGCTGCCGCATAAATCAGATACCACGGGTACCACTGGACTGCTCGCGGCTCCCGATTCCGTCCAGGGTGGGTCGGGGGTCGTGACACTGGTTCATCATATTCTTTTTCAGCTTTCTGTCCTTCAGCTTCCTTTGTTGAACTTTTTTCAACTTTTGCTTTTTTCTGGATATCCAACTCATGCTCTTCAATTTTCTGAATAAACTGTGCCAGATTCATATCTTGAGACTTCCTCATGTGTTTTACAATCAACAGATAAGTTCCCCACTTCTGTTGGGGTAAAGCCTCAGCTAGCTTATCGACCCACTCATCGTCCTCTTTCTTAATGTCCAATCTACCCATTTCCAATACCAGATGACAATATCTATCAATTGTCTGCTTTGTTGTTTCATCTTCAAAAGCCACAAACGTATCAAATGATTTCTTCAATAACACAGCTGAAATTGTATCAACCGGGGTAGCAAGAGCATTGTAAAATTTCTCTTCCATGTTTCAAAAATCAGATGACACTTCGGGAAATACCTCGGTATCAGATCTGAACAACGTTACAAATGAAATGACATTGGACCTATTTATAGAACTTCTGATCCGCTCATAGTGCATCACCATAAAAGCGAACCATGTGATTATCCGTATAAGCGATCCCATACAAATCCGTATAAGCGAACCATCATGTTGACTTTAGAGCGAACCTTCATATTGGCCTTATCAGCGAACCACTTCAATTGACTTTTGTCTTCACATGAACCATCATGTAATTGGACCTCTTAATACAAGCACCTTATTGGACCTTCAATTGGTCCAATCACATCATATGGAGACATGATCTTTGTCGTTTCCTTTTTTCAATAGGTAGAAGACATGAGATGATGCAATGTATGATGTCATCTATATGATGTCATCATCATATAAGATGACATCATGCTTGAACGATTCACAACGCAACCCGGACTCGACATTAGACGAAGACGACAGATGACTGCACCAACAATTTTTATACGAATGGCACAACTAACTATTAGGTACTGATATGAAACTGTCATATGAGTATGAATTTGCATGAGCTTGAATAGCTGCTATGTGTGACTTGGTGATCGTTGCTTTGAATGCGCAATACAATTGTAAACTATTACATGTACAATGTAAACTGATTATGTATACATGAAAACCATAGGCTTTGACTGATTGAGTGTGAACAAGTAACTAATCATACCGAGCAAACCAATGTGAGATCACTGCTCTTTTTCCAAGCATGCGTCCCGGGGAGGGACATCTGGTAAACGTTCCGGGGAGGAATGTCGGGTAATGGGTTTGACTGGAATGTTAAACCTGGGTTGTTGGTTAATACACGTATATCTATCACCCAAGTCCCTCATATCGATTGTTGCCGGGAAGGCAACGGGGTATTAGTTAATAGCGCTATTTAGGTTTGGCACCCTCACACCGCACCGAGGAGGTCAGGAGTGAACTAATGACCCCCCATCTTGACCATTGCTTTGATAGAGGCATTGGGGAATAGGGCAAATAATCTGGAGCCATCGGCGGTAAGCGTGTGATTAACAACATCAAATCAATGAAATGTTTTATACTCAAAACTGGTAACTAAAACGTGTTAACAAACTTTGAACTCACCAGCATCATCTGACACACTTGTCTGCATGCTTGAAGGTCGTTAGATTCTTGATTATGGACTTGCTATCTGGGAGTGCTGGAGTGGCCATGGATCGAGACTCTTGAATACTTGTTTCGTTGGTTTTGAACACTTGTTTTGAAACAGTTGATTAACAATTTACAATATGCTTCCGCTGAACGTTTACTTTGGTTTTAACTTATGACTTGGATTTATATTATGAAATGAATCAAATGTTTTGTTTCAATATTTATGATTGGTTCAATGTGATTGGTGGCTTGGATCCTGGTACGTCACACGTCCCGCGTTGTTCCCGCATGTGGTATTTTGGGGGTGTAACACTGATGACAGTCATATGTCATTTTGTGTTCTTTGTTCTTGAAGAAGGCTTGGATGAGGAGAAGAGATCAATGACACTGAAGAGTAGGATGATTATAAAGATGAAGATCAAGTTGAATAACAAAGTGAAAAACCCACCCACACGTCATAGATCTATGTCCCCAAACATCCACAAAAGCCACTTCAAAAGACGAGCAGACAAAATAATCAAACCGATGGGTTTGTTAAGTTTTACATTAAATGTCATACATTTGGTGACAGTTCTTGTTTATTAAAGAAGAGAGAGACTGATGACAATGAAGATTGTGAAGAGAGATCCGATTAGGATTTTTAATTTATTTTTTTCGCTTCTATTTTTTTCCCTATGGTTGTAACATAATTTGTCGATTGTAAAAAGCAAAGATACCACAAATGCCAAAATGTATATAAAAAATAATAGAACAATGGGTCATCTTGTCCAAAACGCCTTGAAAAATGCCATTTAGAGAGATATTCTAAACCCTTGGGGTTCTAATGGCATACGATTTGAAAAACGCCATAAACGCCAAAATATTAATACAATGAAACCATTAAAACGCCATATAAAAGTTGGTTAACGCCAAAAAATCTTAAACCCCAAAAATAAATCAATATTTTGAAAAGCGGAATTGGAAAAGCGGAAGATAAAATGACAAAAAAGCCCATACGTCCTAATTATATCGCGTGCCACGTGTTGGGTCAGGATGCGTTCTCACCGTTCTCACACTTTTGGGCGTTTTTTTTTTGATCCGGTACCTATATATATATATATATATACATACATATATATATATATATATAGGATCAAGATTAAGGGAAAACTCTCGCGAGTTGTGAGAACATAGAGAACTCGGCCTTCCCGTATGAGTTTTGCCCCCGTTTTTTTTCACACCCCATAGATTAAAATGTTTAGAAGCACTGCCGTAAAAAATTAAAAGATTCGAAGCGGTATCGGCCCCTTACAATAGCTTTAAAACACTGATGACATAAGCATGACATCACTTTTTACAGCATTTACGACTGCCGTAAATGAAAAAAAAAAGTTTTTTTTTTGGAAAAGTTGATTTTTTAAAGATTTTTGGTATTTTTTTTTGGAAAAACTTTTAGTAAGGCCGAGTTCTCTAAGTTCACACAACTCGTATAATTTTTTTTTCAAAAATCTTAAAATATCAACTTTAAAAAAGAACTCATTTACGGCAGCTGTAAAAAGTGATGTGAGACTTATGTCATTAGCTTTTACAGCTGCTGTTAGGGCCGAAAAACACCACGTCAGATTTTTTTAAATTTTTTTCGGCAGTCTTTTCTAACAATTTAATCTAGGGGTGTGAAAAAAATGGGGGCAAAACTTGCACGGGAAGGCCGAGTTCTCTAAATTCACACAACTCGGAAGGGTTTTCCCATGATCTTGATTTTATATATATGGGTGAGAGTTGGCTACAAAGTCTATTATTCGTTCAAAGGGTAAAAAGTCATTAAACACCATAATGTCAATAATGAAACACACTCAAAACCCACAAATAACATATTGGAGATTACTAAAACACCATATCTGTGGGTTTTGTGTTGTGTTTTTGATGATAAGGCTTTGATTATCGAATAATTAACATTAGTGTGTTTTATGTTGATTATCATGTTGTGTTTTATATTCATAATTGTATGATGGTGTGTTTGAAGTATTTAAGGACTATTAGGATTTGTATATTGTGTTTGAGTGATCTTCGCTATGTTATTTGTGGGTTTTAAGTGTGTTTTATGGCTGAAATTGTAATGTTTTATGACTTTGTACACTTTGTAGGATAAATGGACTTTGTAGCCGAACCCCACCTATATATATATATATGGGACAAGTTTCATTAGAGAACACTAAAAAGTGGGAAACCAACCCAAACGAATTCCGATAGGACTCATTCCAGCGGCATTAGAACCAGCTCGTCGAACCTTCACTTGGATCTCCTAACACTAAACCCTAAACTCTAAACCTAAGCTGTAACATCCCGTGTTTCGAAAGTCAAAGTCAAAGTCAAGATTGAGGTCAAAGGGAGACAAGATTGCTAATTGCGATCTGTCACTCTGATGCGTGCAAGTGTGTATATGTTTTAGATGTATATTTTAAGCCCTTTTTACACTTTTAGCCAAGTTTTAAATTTATAAAACACGATATTTACTCACACTAAACACACATATGGGCAAGTGCACCCATCGTGGACGTAGTATAGTGTTGGTAAGATACCGAGGTCGTCCAAGGACACAAGAGCTTTTAGTACCGGTTTATCCTCAACGTCTAACCAAATCAAAATGTTAGAAAAGATTTTTAAACTAAGAAAATAAAAACTAACTAAATGCTGAAAAATAAAATAAAAATAAAAACAGATAGACAAGATGAATCACTTGGATCCGACTCGTGTATTAGTATAACCTTTGATTATTTTCGCATTTTTGCACTTGTTTAAGAGATTATCTTAGTTATTGTAGTAGGCCCCTCTTTTGAAGGCGACGTTACCCTCAACCCAGTAGTTTGAGTCAGCAAGAATACAATCCTAAAGGGTCGGATTATTGAAAGATAATGAATTAAGTTATTAATGCAAATTATGGTAGGCCCCTCTTTTGGAGGTGACGTTACCCTCGACTAAGTAGTCTGAGTCAGCAGGGATACAATTATAAATAGTCGGGCTATAGTATTAATAGTAGTTAACTTATGAGGGGGTCAAAGAGTTTGGATCCCCGCCATCCAATACCTTTGGGTATTGAAGGAGATCCTACTAAATTTGACCCAGGTCCCTTGCAGGACCTCTAAACACTGAACAAAGGGCAAGACCCTTACCAAACCGTTCCCTTAACCCCGACCAGGTAGCAAACATACCTCCATATAGACCGTGGAGATATGAATGGTGAAAATCTTTTATTTTATATAGACAGTAAAATAATGCCAAGACACCACGGACAAACGATAAGGAAGAATCACCTTCAACATAAGCAACTAGTTATTAAAGTCATTAATACAAAACCAAATAAAAAGTGCAAAAGATTAAAAATAAAATGTATTATACTAAACACTTGTCTTCACCAAGTGATGTAAGAGATTTAGGCAAACATGGCCTTGATTGTCAAGAACTCTTACGATCAATCTTGGATCCCGAGACGACTCACAGACTCTATGATGGACAATGGATGATGGTGGTGGATGATGGTGTTATAGTGGTGGTGGGTGGTGGATGGAGTGTGAGAGAGGTGGTGTGCCAAGGGATGAGTTGCAATGAAACCAAGCACTCCTATTTATAGGCTAAACAGAAGCCTGGGCACGGCCCCATGTCCGCTGGACACGGCCCCGTGCCCGTCTGACAATCTCTCTCCTCATTAATTGTAATTCGCAATTACAATTAATGCGCCTGCAGTACTTTCGCCACGTCCCCGTGTTCACTGGGCACGGCCCCGTGGTGGGCGATAGAAGCTTCTATAGGTTTGTCTTATCTGCTGCTTCTTGGGCACGGCCCCGTGCTGGCTGGGCACGGCCCCGTGCTGGCTGAGCACGGGGCATGTTCAGTCTTCTGCCTTCTCTGTTTTGCTTGGGAGGATGCTGTCGAGGGGTCGGGCAATCTACTTATGTTCCTTTTCTTGTATTTATGTTAGATTTAGCTGCCTTTTTGCTTCTTTTGTTAATTTAAGCTCATTTAATCCTGAAAATACAAAAGGAAGACAAAAACACTCTTTTTCCAACATTAGTACTTAAAAAGGGTTAGTTTTATACCTCATTTGATGTAATTTGTATGTTGCATTTTACACACATCAAATATCCCCACACTTGAATTTTTGCTTGTCCTCAAGCAAAACTCTTTAATATGTGGCTTACACTCTCAAATGGAATGGGTAGAAGAGAAGGTTTTGGCTTGTCATAGAGTGTCGGGAATCCAAGATCTTTATTGGGTTTTATTTTTATTTGTTTACAATCCTATTCGTTATGATTTATTTAGAATGTTTCATAAGAGAAATTACTTATTTGGGCATAACATGCCTTTTTAAATTTCCATTTATGTACAAGTTCACATACCTCACGGGAGAAATCACTCACACTCGGCCGAAGGTGTCTTTTTTTAGTGAATCACTCGAGAGCGGCATGGAACTTATTCCTACCATAGGCTTGCCAAGCAATCAATCCTCCTCCTTTTTAACTTTTTACCTTTGTAAATATCAAGAGGACTTTTTTGGGTAAAGGCTTAGGCTAAAGGTGGGTAGTTGGGTTAGTGGTTAGTAGAAATGGGCGAAAATCGTAAAAAGCGTCGGTTTTCGTAAAACATTTTGTTTTAGTGACTTTTTATTCTTAATGAAGTATTTCTTCAAACAAGCTTTTTAGGAGCTTTGTTTGTTTATTTCTAACTTCATTGTAATTTTTTTTTTAGTCACACGAAAACCGAGCTTGTTACTAAAATAAAGGGTAAAAATAAAAAGGGTTTTGGTGGGTAAAAGGGTTTTGGGTTAAGAAATGAAAAGGTTAAGGCTCAAAGGGGTTAACTAGGGGGAGTTTTTGGGTAGGTGAAAAGAAAAATAAAAATAATATGGTTTTGAAAGAAAAAGGGTTAGTCCTAATGCCTCCATCATTTACTTACTTGGGTTTAAGTTGGTAAGGACCGGGAATGAATTGTCGTGGCAAGTTCTAGAGTCGTAAGAACCAAGCGGCTATTCACACAAGAAACGAAAAATGAGCATTTAGCGTAAAGATGTATATTTGTATGCTCAATAAAGGCTCAAACTCACTTTTGTGGGAATGGGTTTTTTATGTGATCAAGTATATATAATCGAATTTTAACTAAGCTTTTCATGCCGTTTCATAATTTTCTTATGTTGGTTCTTTTTATCACAACGCTATCGGTTGTAAATTTGTAAAAATATAACCTTATTGGTCTTAGAATTCCCAACTTAAACTTTAGACAAGTAAAAAAAATGAAATTTTTTTGAAAAAAAAAAATTTGGGGTGATTAGCGGTTCCAATAGAGTTTTGTGTAAGGCTTGTTATTAGGACTTGCAAAATTCAAGGTTTTAGCATCCCCCCCCCCCCACACTCAAATTACACATTGTCCTCAATGTATCCCAAAAATAAATTTTTAGGTTGATTGAATGTGTAACATGGTGTTAAAAGCAAAAATTTATGTTACTGGCAGTCTGGACACGGCCCCGTGGGGACCGGGCACGGCCCCGTGTTCAGGTGCCAGTAACGATAATTAAAGAAAAGAAACAGAAGCCTGGACACGGGGGCGTGTCCGGTGAACACGGCCCGTGTCCAGTTACCTGAACTGGGCATTTTTCTGCAGGGTGTTCAGCACGGGGCCGTGTTGGCTGGGCACGTCCCGTGCTGAACCTACTGTAATGGAGAAATTGTTGTCGGGTCGCCTTATTCTTGTGCATGGGGCCATGTTTCTCGTTTCCCTTATCATCCTTTACCACCATGAGTGTGTTTTATTCCTGCAAATTAAAACTAAAAGATTAAACTAAACTAAAGATAGTTCCGCGGAATGCCTCCGTGGTGCGCCACATTTATAAGGGTCCTTGGCTAGACCCAAGGTGAGGTTATATATTTTTTGAGTGGGATGTTTTGCATCCCATGTTGCACCGTCGGAGAGCAGCATCCAAACTCGAATCAATAACCTTCATGTAGTTGACTGGGTCATCGTCCTCTATTCTCTTCCCAACCCCGAACTTTACTTCCTCATCCCCGTACCTTAAGGTGAGCGTTCCGTCATTCATGTCTACCACTGCCTGTGCGGTGGTGAGAAATGGTCTCCCTAGTATGAGGGGGACTTCGGTGTCTTCTTCCATATCGAGTATGATAAAGTCGGCCGGGTAGACAAATTTGTTTACCTTGACTAGGAGATTTTCGATGACACCTTGCGGGAATTTGACGGATCGATCAGCAAGTTGTATGCTCATTTTTGTAGGACTCGTTGTTCCTAGGCCGAGTCATTTGAACATTGATGAGGGCATGAGGTTAATGCTAGCCCCAAGGTCGGCTAGTGCATTACGTACGGGGGAGTCCCCGATCGAGCAAGGAATTGTGAAGCTTCCGGGATCGATTTTCTTTTGGGGGAGTTTGTTGAGTACGAGGGCAGAGCATTCTTCGCCTAAGTTAACTAATTGCAAAGTTTCAATTCTCCTTTTATGAGTGAGGAAGCCCCTCATAAACTTAGAGTATTTGGGCATTTGGGTTAGGACATCAATAAAAGGAATGTTGACATGCAATTATTTTAGTAGACTTTCAAATTTTGCGAATTGCTCATTGGTCTTTTGACGAATTAACCTACCGGGGTACGGAACCCGAGGAGCCTTGGTAGGCTCTAGTGATGGAGGGGAACCCTTCTCTTGTAGAGGCGGCGGTATAGTCTCCTCGGTAGGCGGTGGCACTTCCGTAGGACCCACGGTGCGGTTTCGTAATGTGATGAGATGAACTTGCGCTTTTGGGTTTGTTTCGGTATTGCTTGGTAATGCGCCTTGTGGTCTCTCGGAAAAATTTTGGGCTATTTGACTTATTTGTTTTTCTATGTTTTGAATACTAGCTTGTTGATTTCTAAAATTTGATTCTAATTGTAGAAACCTTTCTGAGTTTTTCTTTTCAGTGTCGAAGATGAGGCGAGATATATTATCTTCAAGCCTTTCTCGTCCACCTTGTTGTTGAGGGAAATTTTGTGACTCATTTCTTGGTTGTTGAAAGTTTGTTCGTTGGTTTTGTTGGTTACTACTATTGTCGGGTTCTCTCCAACCAAGATTAGGGTGATTTCGCCATCCTTGGTTGTAGGTGCCCGTTGGAGGACCTGACGGCCTAGGTCTATTATCAATGTAGCTTACCGACTCTTGGTGATCGTCTGTTTCTTTCATACAACTCCAATTTTCATGTGGCCCACCACACCCTTCACAAGCCATAACCGAGACTATTTTTGTCATTTCCAATTTTTTTATTTTCGAAGAAATGGCCTCGATTTGGGCTTGTAAAGAAGTGCTTTCATCAACCTTATGGGCGCCCGGGGCAATAGATTTATTGCCTCAGGGAGTGTGCCACTGAAAATTGGTTTGAGCAATTTCCTCAATTTGATTATATATTTCATGCGGGCGGCGATTACCTAAAAGTCCCCCGGAGCTAGAGTCAAGTGTCTGCCTTGTGTGTGGCAACAACCCATTATAGAAAGTGGATACTTGTTGCCATATCGCAAGGCCGTGATGTGGACACTTTCGCAATAGCTCCTTGAACCTTTCCCAAGTTTCATATAAGGATTCCCCGTCCTCTTGTGAATATGTATTAATTTCAGTCATTAATTTAGCCATTTTAGCAGGAGGGAAATACTTATATAAAAATTTTTGGGCTAGTTCATCCCAGGTGTTTACCGATCCAGCTGGGAGGGCGTTAAGCCAAGCTTTTGCTCGGTCTTTTAGTGAAAAAGGAAACATTCGGAGGCGGATGGCGTCGTTTGATGCTCCATTGATCCGAAAAGTATCACATATTTCTAAGAAATTAGTAATATGTAGATGGGGATCCTCGTCCGCAAGCCCAAGAAAGGTTGCGGAGTTTTGAAGCATTTATATCAAATGAGGCCGAAGGTCGAAGTTATTGGCTTCAACATTCGGTGCATTGATAGCGGCGCCGAGATTACCTACGGTGGGTTGTAGATAATCCATGAGGGTACGTTGGTCCGCCATTGGAAGTGGGTTTCTCGAAACCTTCTCTTGGTTTTTGGCTTTTAGTCTTTTTTTGAGAAAGCGTTCGGGTTCTTCT